>NC_141029.1:50187500-50212500 GCF_052040795.2 Danio rerio | reverse complement strand
CTATTTTTTAATTAAATGGAATGTCAAATTTATATGTAAATGCACATGCAAATTTATACATAAATGTATAATTTATCAAATATTTTATATTAAACAAAGTATTATATAAACAAAGTAAAAATTGTAATAGTTAATTTTTTTTGACCAGTAATAATAACTAAAATACGATATGGCAACTTGTATAACTGTTTTCTTTGCATTTATTTACATGTAATGTATATGCGTAATTTGCATAAATATACATATTTTGTAACAAGAATTATTATTTTTTGTTTGTTTATGTGGAACATAATGAAATGTATATGTAAATTATTCATAAATGTATAATTTATAAAATACTTTATATGTTATGCTTTTAGAATAAACGCAACCTTGGTGAGCATAAGTCACATCACTAAGAAGAATAAAAAAAAATTTTAAGTTACATTTTTTTGACCGGTTAAGTATAATAATAACTAAAATACGAAATGTCAACTCATATAATTGCTTTTTTTGCACTTATTCACATATAATGTATATGAATAATTTACATAAATATGCATATGTTGTATTAAAAATTTTAATATGTTTTCTTTATTTAAATGTTATATATATATATATATATATATATATATATACACATACACATTTCTTTGACCGGTTGAGTGTAATAATAACTAAAATACAATATGGCAACTTATATAATTGGTGCTTTTGCACGTATTCACATATAATGTATATGCATAATTTGCATAAATATGCATATTTTGTAATAGCAATTATACATTTTATGTTTACTTATATGAAATGTATATGTAAATGTATATGCAAATTATACATGAATGTAAAATTTATAAAACAGTTTATATTTTATGTCTATGTATATTTTATTTTATGTAACATATGCATGTTATGATGAGCATAAGTGACATTGCTAAAAAGCATTTAAATAAGTTCTTTTTTTGGTCTGGTTGTGTTTAATAATAATAATAATAATAATAATAATAATAATAATAATAGCTAAAATATGATACGTTTAAGGTCATGTGAAGTGCTCTGAAATGTGCATTTTTTTTATTCGATGTCTCACGTAATCTCAACTGAAAAATGAAGAGGGGTTGGGACAGAGTATCTCCTCCTCTTTTTAAAAAACAACCCATAGCGTTTTGTTTTTGATCACAGCTCTGCCAGTGAGAGTGTTTGAACTCAAGAGCATCAAATGAAAAGCAAATGAAAAGCGTCTTGAATGGGGCAGAGCATGTCAGATACTAGAGAGCATTTGATGATGAGAAACTGAAGTATGAAGTGACGTGTATAAAACTGTTGATCCATTTAGGTGGAAGTGACAAACTGCAAGCTTTATTTTATATCAGTTTATATTTTCTAAATGCGAATTTTGTCAACTGTTTTGGTGCACACTAGCTTATAAATCTAGTCTAATCAATACTGATACTTGGTTTCAGAAATCAATACTGAAACCAACATCTAAAAAAGTTATTTTAATTTCACGGTAGCTTTAACCTACTGGTTTACTAGCAGAGGTTTTTCTTAATGTACCTGAGCACGTTATAAAGCGTGTCCACCAGAGCGCAGTCCTCCATGAGGCTGATCTTGTTCTCAGCCAGAACTCGAAGCGTCAGGAACTGCGGGTGATTCTGGATCAGATTTAAAGTCCTGAGCATCTCTGGCCGCTCGATCTGAAACTGCCAGAGCAGGCCAATAGCGCAGTTCACATGGCCGACCGACAGCTTGGCTTTGTTTCTGCCCACCACATTAAATACCTGCTCTTCGGAGGAACAGGCCTTTAAGTGCTCCAACACCTGATCCTGCAGGATGGCCTGACGGTGAAACGGCCGCAGGGAACGTCCCGGAAACAATCGCAGCCGCAGCATGGCAGAGGATGGCAGATGTCAGGATGCACTCCACATACTGTATCAATGCAGAACAATCAGATATGTCAGTGTCAACCATATATCAGTGTTATATACATACAGTACAGTTGAAGACGAAATTATTAGCCTTTCTGTGAAAATTGTAATCATTTTATAACCGTTTTCCAAGCGATGTTTAATGGAAAATAGTTTTTCCAACACGTTTCTAAACATAACAATTGTAATGATAAATAATTTCTAATAACTTTTGATTATTAGACATCAATAATTAAGATGATAAGTAATTATTATTATCTTTTGTCCTTGCCATATTGACATTACATAATATGTTACTGGTTATTTTCCAAGTAGGGCTGTATTATTAATTAAAATCAAATCAAAATCGCAATCTGAACATGCACGATTTCTAAATCACCTTACTGCTCTATTTTCACACAGCATGCTACTTCAACCAATCATAACACAGCACGCCTAAACAGAGCGCGAGAACAGGGGTCCGTTCTTCGTACGTGGATTACTCAGTTAGCTGGATTTGGATATTGACGATTTGACATGATCCAGGATCGTTTCGTTCTTCAAAGCTGATCCGAGAGTTGTTGTCATAGCAACAGTTCTGCTAGCTCAAACCTGATTGGAAGCAGGTTCAAATCATATAAACAGGATTAGATCGGCTCAGTGCATGCAAAGATAATAGAGAAAGTATTTACCAAATTCTGATATTTTCTTACAGTAGTAGTTATATACACTTGGGAAAATTGTAAATATTTTTAACTATATATATATATATATATATATATATATATATATATATATATATATATATATATATATATTTTTTTTTTATATATATATATATATATATATATATATATATATATATATAAAGTTATAGTTATTAATAAAATAATTAATATATATATATATATATATATATATATATATTATATATATATATATATATATATATATATATATAACTTATTGCATAAGTTTTATTAATATATATATATATATATATATATATATATATATATATATATATATATTAATAAAACTTATGCAATCTGCACCCCCGAAATAAAAGTACAAAGACTGCCACCTGGTGGTGCAAAGAGAAAACTTATTGATATTAACTTTTTAGATCGCTTTAGTACAAATTGTGTATAATAATAGAAATGCAGAATATGTGACTTTTAAAACAATAAATAATACATTAATGCAGTCGTAAACATGTTTTGGCAGTTAATATGCCGGTGATTTGATGCTTCACAAAAGTTGCAGACGCCTTTCACAAAATTAAAATGCTTTTGTAAACATCCAGTTATTCCATAAAGTGATTAATAAACCGGCTACTATAATAAAGAAAATCTTTTCTAAATGTAGAACTAAATACACTGATATGCATTGAAATACATGATGAATACTCTTGACACAAGTGTAAAGCCTGCAGCTCCCAACAAATGTGGAAAGTTATTGCGTGTCATATTTAACAAACGGTTTACTGATAATTTGATGTAATTTTGCTCACATGGATAATTGAATATTAATCAGATGATGTCATTACGCTGCTGTGCCGTCAGCCAATCATGGCATTGCTGATCATGATTTCGAGGATCGACAGATCTGTCCTTCACAACACAAGCAGCGATCTCAGATCAGTTCATCCAGACATTCTAATCTGATTCGCGAACTTGTTTGAAGAACCAAATTAGAGAGAGGTCAGTTATCAAGATTAAAAGATCCAGCATCTGCCAAATCATCTTAGATCATTTAAGCGAGGTACGAAGAACGGACCCCAGGAGACTGAAATGAGTTCAGCACAAGAGGAATTGGTGACAAAAAAAGTCAACATCTGTGGTGTGAGATTACTTTGGAAACAGGAAGGCTGATGTATTGCAAACCTGGTCATTTGTAATCAGTCATATATTGCTTCTAAAAGCGTGTAAAAAGTGGGCGCACATCGCTTCCTTTAGCACTTTCAATGCATTCTGCACTTGTGCTTCTTTGTCATTTCGTCACCCTAGAATTATATGGTTCTATCTGCGTTCTGAATGATTTTGATATTTTGATATTGAGCTTCAAAGTTTTATGCATTTTATATAACAAACAATTGGTGTGTAACAGTTCTCTTTCATACATTAACTTGACAGAGACCCTAAGGCACAGGTGTCAAACTCAGTTTCAAAAGGGCCGCAGCTCTGCACAGTTTAGTTCCAACCCTAATTAAACACACCTGATCAAACTAATTGAGTCCTTCAGGCTTGTTTGAAACCTACAGGTAAGTGTGTTGGAGCAGGGTTGGAACTAAACTGTGCAGGGCTTCGGCCCTCCAGGAATTGAGTATGACACCCCTGCCCTCAGGGTACTCTAAATGTAAATTATCAAAATTCTCTTACATTTGCAAAAAAAAAACAAAAAAAAACAGTAAATACAGATAGAAACTTCTCATTCTGAAAAGTCATTTTCCACTTGGAATTATAAGGTTTGTCTGGCAGATCATTCATTGAAGCATTGCTTTTCAAGAAATACAATCCAAAAATGTATAAATTAGTGTTGTAACAATGGGCTCTATTTTGACGGTCCATGCGCAGAGCGCAAAACGCAGGGAGCAAACGCTTTCAGGGCGTGTCAGAACGCATTTTTGCTAATTTATGGACGGGAAAATGCGCTTTGCGCCAAGGCGAATGGGCTAAAAGGGTTAAGTTTATTTTCTTAATGAGTTATAGGTGTGTTTTGAGAATAAACCAATCAGAGTCTCATCTCCCATTCCCTTTAAGAGCCAGCTGCGTCGCGCCAAGAGCGAATTCACTATTTTACAGGACGCAAAGTAAGTCTAAGTGGAAAAAATGAGCATTTCACAAGCAAATAGTTAACAGTTGACAGTTTTTTAACAGAAAACTGTTAAACAGAGCATCTACTGCGTGAGAATAAGAGATAATGGATCACTTTCACTCTTGGATAGGGAAACCTTTACACACAGACATCAATTAGCCTATAAATAAATACTTTTGTTTGTTAAGCGCAAATATTTGTTTCAAAACTATTTCTAAATACAGTTCTAATTTCCAGCAAACAAATAAATGAACAATAATGACCAAGTGTGGTCAAAATACTGAGTTATTTCCAAATACACCTGCCATGCCCCATATGGTCTAAAACCTGACAGGTGGGCAAATCTAAGCTTGTTTTTAATCAAACAAATATAAATATGGATATAATAAATAATACTGCTAATAATAATAACATTATACAAAAGCAAATTGTTATGAATGAACTGAAAAAGCCTCCCGAGATGAAGAAGACATAAAAGCAGTGATTTTTCATATTTATGTAGGCTAGAAAATAATATGTTTTGTTATATTTTAATCCTTTATATTTATATTCTATATCTATTCTTATTATATCCTATATATATCCTTAATATTTAAATGTTTTCATATGTAAAGATATTTGCCTATTGCTCTCTTGTGTGTATTAAGCAGTGTGTAAGCGAGGCGCAACTCTGCGCCGGAGTTTAGACCGGGTTAGTTTTGGTCTAATGAAAAATCTATTATAGTTTCTCAAAATAGCAACGCACCAGCGGTCCGCCTCAGAACGCCTTCCTTTTTAGACCAGAACGCCTATGGGCGCACAAATGAGCGCTAATGCATTTGCTATTTAAACAGCGTAGCGCAACGCCTCAAAACGACTCTTGCGCCAAGCTGAAACTACCAAAAGACTATTGCGCCGTGCCTTGCGCCACACTGCGCCGGGTGTATGATAGCGCCCTATATGTTGATGCTTGAGAAAGTTACATTTTTGCTTTCTTTAACATTTATTTCATGTTTTAAGATAAATATAGTATTTCTTGTTTAAATTAAACATACAAGGCTGTGCTAAATATTTTTTTCCAGTGCAGATGTTCATTTTATCTAATTAATATGTTCATATTTATTAAATTTCATGCTTTATATGAATTACTGAATTATTTTTATTGAATTATATGCCCCATGAATTAAATTAAGTATTTGCCCTTCAAGGCTTAATATTATATTTAACAACTTTAAAAGAAACAGACGATGACCAAATGAGTTTAATAAACACTGAAAAGTGTTTCACTGACTATATGTAAATGAATAAATATATTTCACATTTAATATATACATTTTTAAATATTCATTTCTTTTTCAACAATGTAAAGTTAAACATTTAATCTCAATGTCGGTGTCGGTGACATATACGATCGCCTCACAACAAGAAGGTCATCGATTCGAGCCTCAGCTGGGTCAGCTGGCATTTCTGTGTGGAGTTTGCATGTTCTCCCCGTGTTCGGTCCAAATATAAGTCCAAATATGTGCGGTACATGTAAATTGGGTAAGCTAAAATTGGCCATAGTGTATGTGTGTGATTGTGTGTGTATGGGTGTTTCCCAGAGATGGGTTGCAGCTGGAAGAGCATCCGCTGTGTAAAACATATGCTGTATAAGTTGGCGGTTCATTCTGCTGTGGTGACTCCAGATTAATAAAGGGACTAAGCCAAAATGAAAATGAATAAATGAATGAATCTCAATGTCAAGAAATGCTTTTAAATCATCACATTGACACCCATCTCAATTTTGTGTGGTGCGGCATTATTTAGCCGAATCTGATTTTGTGCCATTTTTTCTTTCTGGTGTTTCCTGCTGTCAATAGAGCAGTCCTGCGAAGTGACAAAGAAAGCTGATCCTGATTGGTCCTTGTGCGTGCATTTTTTAAATAAAAAGTCTTAAAATGTAAATAACTTATAAATAAAACATCACAATGTTATTGTCATTTAATAAGAATGTCAAAAACTCAATTTTGACAAAAATGTCATATAGAATCTTATAGTTCTAAGGTGACGATTTGTCATTGCTACATGGCGACCATCAACTGTTTCTCAAAGGATGACAAACTAACAAAACATTCCTGTCGCTCTCACACAAGTTTTATTTATGGAGAAATGGGTGTTCTGTGTTTGTCTGAGGTAATTAGTCTCCGCAAATGTGTTTATTATTTCATACAAAGTAAGAAGCTGATCGGTCAGATCTTGTCACGAGACTCGAGGTGCGGCATTCCGAATAGTTAAATTTAAAGTTTGTCTGAAAAGAGATGTTTTTAACTAGATGCGCCTGGAATACACAAGCGCACCTCCAATATGCACACCTCCACTGGAAATAGCGGGTTTGTGCACGCAAAAGATGCAGTATGTGAACAGCCTATTTTACAGCAGCGTCAAAAAGAGGTCTATGGTCTATGCATGGCAAAAAAAAAAATCTGTGGACATGTACAAAAGTACATGCAACTACTACGTACATGTGGTCAAGCAGAACATCTGAGCCTTAAGGCTGATTTATACTTCTGCGTCAAACGCCAGCGTATGCTACGGCGCTGATGCATAGCCCTTCGCCGTGGCCGTCGGCGTCGCTGACGTGCACCTCTCAAAAAATGTAACTACACGTCGCAAAAACGCGTAGCGCAAGCTCTGCGGTTGGTCTACTTGGTAGCGCTGACGAGTCTGGGCGGGACCGAGAGCAGCGTGAATGGCGCAAGCGATTGTTTACAAGTGTGGAGTCCTGTGAAGGAGCTCCGGATGGAAAGTTTTGTTTTGTGTTTACCTCATGGTTAAAGTTGTTGCACGTCCGCCGGTTCCTGCCTCAAAATCAGCGAAGAAACTCGACACAGAGAAACATTAACACCTCACTGCCAACTAGCCTTTCGGAAGTGTTAATGCAGACCGACAGGGACAGCGCGCAGAAGTATAAATGCACAGCCACGCGTGTTGCGCCGTGGGTTATGCCGGTAACGACGCAGAAGTATAAATCAGGCTTTACTCGAATTTGTCACACACACACACACAGCAGCCTATTTATTTGTTTTACCATAGTACTGTTCTAGAGGCAGTTTGTTACACCTTTACTGGGTGATTTTATTTCTTTGCCTTTTATTTCTTATGTCTGTTTGAGACGCAAGTTACAGGGCTTTGATAAAAATCTAGTTGTTTTCCTTTGGTTATATGTTTCAGATTCACACTGTTAAACGTCGGTGTGTGTCAAAATGGAGATTAAAATTGAAATCGCAATATTGTTCGGGAAAATCGTGATAGCCTATATCGCACAGCCCTATTTGCAAGATACTAGCATTCAGTTTAAAGTGCCATTTTAAAGGCATAACTTGGCTAATTAGCTCTGTAACAGCAGTTTGTTCTGTAGTCAATCTAAAAAAAAACTATTAAGGGGTTAAAAATATTACATTAGCCAATATTGGCAATTTTTACAAATCTATCTGTCTGTATTTGGTGCATTTAAATTGCTTTTAATCTATTCAATAGAATAATAAACTAAATAAAAATATAAGTCATAAAATAAATAAAAATATAATTAACTCTGTAAAGTACTGATGAACTTTTATAGCATTTCAGAAAACATATGCCATGTTATCAGGCATGCTTATGTTGATATTTAGACAGCACACACAACACTACTTTACATTCTTCTTCAAAAAATATCTATAATTGGGTGGAATAACCACTGATTTTCAATCACAACAGATCAAAACACTGAATAACAAATTTATGCAAAATATGCTCAGAAGAAACGTCATCAGACCTTTACAGATTGAACCAAATATTAGCATTTCACTCAAACCCATGTCTAATAAATACAGCAAATCCAGAAAAAACTTTCTTACACAGAAGTAAATAATTCCTCATGTTTAAAATTAAGCATACAAATTAACATTATGCCCAATACACACACAAACACACACACACAAATAATTAAAAGCTTAGTTAAATAACGTTAGTTGTTGTTTTTTACCATTACACAAATCATCTAACATTTTATTTTAACATCTGTCTTACCTAAAGTCTCCTATGAAGTAAAAAAACAAACGCTCGTTGAAGCTAGTTATTAAATTGGGGTCAAGACAAGTTGGTGTTATATTGGCACATTCTGACTTTTTCCGTAATAATTATAACAATATAAACATATACAGTAGAATTATAAACACAGGCTATAATATATCGAGTTATAAATAAACAGGTTTTAAAGAAAGAGAGAGATTTAAAGTACCTTCATCAGTTTTGTCAGTCTGTCATCATGACATAATGACACACGTAACCTGCAGGAGCTCCACGTGTTGGAGGACAAACGGCTTTACCGGAGCTCACAGACCCGCAGAAATGCGCTGCTGCTCGGCTTTATCGTTCAGCTGCTGGGTCTGCATGAAAGAGCAGTGTTTTATTTATTATCTGAAAGGTAAAACACTAGACTTGTGTATCATGGTCAAGGTTTCTGTTGGCTTCCTGTTTATTGATGCGTGCAGACAAAAGTCACGCTGGCTGTCAAAATAAAAGTCTTTATAGGGCAAAAGCGAAAACGTAAGGTAACGTTACGTTGTTTCCATCCATTCATTTTCCTTCGGCTTTGTTTTATCAAGGGTCGTCACAGCGGAATGAACCTCCAACTTATCCAGCAAATGTTTTACTCAGCGGAAGCCCTTCCAGCTGCAACCTAGTACTGGGAAACACAAACACCCATAAACTCACCTTCACACACATAACGTACACTAAGGCCAACATAGTTTATTCAATACACTTAGTGCATGTGTTTGGACTGTGATGGAAACTGGAGCACCCAGAGGAAACCCACGCCAACACAAGGAGAACACAAGGCTCGAACCAGCGACCTTTTTGTGATGCGAGAATACTAACCACTGAACCACCGTATCGCCCCAGTGTAAAGTACATTGTTTTATTTAAATTAATTCATATTTTATATTATAATATATATCAGGACGTACATATACTCTTAAAATAAATACATATACATATAAGTAAATAAATAAAACATGTTTTTACGTCTCTGCTGCTCAGTGAAAGTCCTCAATGAATGAGATATATTGTGAAATTTATTTTCAATTTTGTATTTAAAATAAAAAGTCTGTACATTTTATATTTCAGTAAATGCTGCTCTTATACTTATTAAAATAATGAGTAATTAATTTAAATTAAACGTGAAATTAGTGTAATTGGTATCTATTTTTAAATAAATTATGGTATACGTGATAAACAATATATCTAATTTTCTATATGACTTTATTTAGTTATTCATTCAGTCATTTTCTTTTTGGCTTAGTAACTTTTTATCACAGGTCGCCGCAGCGTAATGAATCGCCAACTAATCCAGCATATGTTTTACACAGCAGATGCCCTTCATTTCATCTATGGTGCATGTCTTTGGACTGTGGACTTTGGGCTTAATAATGTATATTAATATATATAATACTTTTTTGAGTATAATACGTCTCGTTTTATATGATGGAAAAGTTTGTTCATTCATTCATTTTCTTGTCGGCTTTGTCCCTTTATTAATCCGGGGTCGTCACAGCGGAATGAACCGCCAACTTATCCAGCAAGTTTTCACACAGCGGATGCCCTTCCAGCCGCAACCCATCTCTGGGAAACACACACACACTCGTGCACTACCAATTCACCTGTACTGCATGTCTTTGGGGGAAACCGGAGCACCCGGAGGAAACCCACGCAAAGGCAGGGAGAACATGCAAACTCCACACAGACACACCAATTGAGCCGAGGTTTGAACCAGCGACCCAGCAACCTTCTTGCTGTGAGGCAACAGCACTACCTACTGCACCACTGCCTCGCCTGGAAGTGTTTGTAAATGTCTAAATGATGTTTTACTATCGTAAACAAAGAAACTATATTTCAGAAGAGGAAATTGAGACTTGTCTGACAACACAGTACTATTTAATCATAATCACATTCATAAATAAATCTGATTTATCTTAAATAATTTTTGGGATCAACAAGCAATCAAATTTTTAATGAAAAACCATCAATTACAATTTCTTTTGCACACAATCTTTATTTCAGCAATTTAAAGACAGGATCATTTAACAGGCAGACATCATAAAGCATCACCAGGTGAATCCTAGTCTTTTCTTGGACTGCTGAATGTCGGAGGTTTCATTGAGCTCTTTTATATTTTGCGTTCTGCTGTTCAAATAACTGGGCATCTGAACGCCTGACTCATCATGGACCAGATAACTCGGTCTAAGTCCACCGAAAACTGGCCCCAGACCCCCACCGATGCCCTCTCTGGCTGCCTTTATGAGTGGGTATGTGTTCCTGCCGGCCCTTTCGGCTGTTTCGATGACTT
Source organism: Danio rerio (assembly GCF_052040795.2). Lineage (NCBI taxonomy): Eukaryota > Metazoa > Chordata > Actinopteri > Cypriniformes > Danionidae > Danio > Danio rerio. The sequence goes on along the minus strand of NC_141029.1, from coordinate 50,201,451 downwards.
GTTTGGCGTATGTCTGAAACTGCTTTTCCTCCTCAATGATGAAAGCATTGCTCTTCTCCACAAACTCCTGCTGATCCTTCTTTGTACGTTGATGTTTTGCACGTTTTTCAGCCTTTAGAAAAAAAACAAAAGAAAATCAGAGAGAAATTACAGTTCAATGCATAAAACAAGGTTATTATTATAGTTTTATATTGTAAATGAGCTTTTATTTTAATATTATTCTAACATTTGGCTGTATTTTTATTTAGTTTTACCAATTGTTTTGTTAGTTTTAGTTTAGTTTTATTTTACACACACATTTAGTTTTAGTAAATACAGAAAAAAAATGTAAATATGTAAAAACACGTAAAAAAAATAACAAAACACATTAAAATATAAAAAATAATACAATTAAATTAAATATAAAAAAATATTACAAATTATGAATGTAAGTAATATATAAGTAAAATAAAATAAATATGAAAATAATTAAATTTAATTTAATTTAATTTAATTTAATTTAATTTAATTTAATTTAATTTAATTTAATTTAATTTAATTTAATTTAAATAGGCAGTTCCTTTCTCTATGGCCAAAGGAAAATGAATGAATCATTTAGAAAAAATAAATAATTCTAAAATAGAAAAAATGAATAAATATTTTAAAATAAACTAAATTAAATTAAAATAAATTAAAATAGGTATTTATATATATATATATATATATATATATATATATATATATATATATATATATATATATATATATATATATATATATATATATATATATATATATATAATTTTTATTTTTATTCATTCATTCTTTTATTCATTTTCCTTCAGCCACAGTGGAATGAACTACCTATTTTAATTTATTTTAATTTACTTTGATTTAGCTTATTTTAAAATATTTATTAATTTTTTCTATTTTAAACATTTTATTTTTATATTATTTAAAATTTATATATATATATATATATATATATATATATATATATATATATATATATATATATATATATATATAAATATATATATATATATATATATATATATATATATATATATATATATATATATATATATATATATATATATATATATATATATATAAAACAAATAAATAAATATTTTAAAATACAGTGAAATTTTATTTTTATTTAATTTAATTTAATTTAATTTAATAGGCAGTTCATTAATCTGTGGCCAAAGGGAAATAAATGAAATAATGAAATAATGAATGAATGAATGAATGAAAATAAAATAAAACATTAATAAAAATAAAAGTCAAATAAAATTTAAATTTAAAATTAAAATATAAAACAAATTAAAATATTAAAAATGCAAAAATCTAATTAAATAAAATTAAAATAAAATAAAATATGAATAAAAATCTTTTGAAAGTAAAATGAAATAAAACAAATAATTAAAATATAAAAAGTAAATAAATATTTTTAAATTAAATTAAATTAAATTAAATTAAAAATTAGAAACAAATTCTTAGAAAACTCATATCAGCCGATAGTTTTAGTCTTAGTTTTAGTTTAGAAAAAATAATCTTGGCAGGAAATAAAGCACATATCGAGCTGCACTCACCATCTCTTGTATGTAGAGGTCCTGCAGTGTTTTTCCTTCTTTTCTTGCTTTTTGAGCTCGACGTTGTTGTTTTTCCATGAAGATTTGATCCGCTTCCTTCTTTGCATTCAGCATCTCCAGAGCTTTCTGTTTCTCTTCCTCCGCCTTTCTTTCCTGGTCTTGCCTCTAATATAAAAATGAAAATAAATGTTCATTTCAGTTAATCTTTTTATTTTATTTTATACACACTGAATAGAAACAGTACACAAAAATTATTTTCACTTCAAATTAAATTTAAAGTAAATTTCACAATTAATTACAAAGAAATGCACACCTGTCAATAAATATGCTGTCATAAGAATTATTTTGTACTGATTAATTTTAATAAAAAAGATATAATATGTTATATAATTATATATAAATATATTATAAATTATGTTATATAATTACATTATAAATTTATTTAAAAATATAATATAATATCCCTTATTTTGACATTTTGCAATCAATTGCAATCTTATTTCTATTATAAAATATCATACAATATGTTATATATTCATATAATCTTATAATATCGAATTAAAATATTTCATTATATAATCACATAGTATAAAATAATATATTTCCCTTATTTAAGAATATAATATAATGTCAGATTATATACTTTCTCTTATTTTGACTTAAATTGCCATTTAATTTTTATTATTTAATATATAGATAGATAGATAGATAGATAGATAGATAGATAGATAGATAGATAGATAGATAGATAGATAGATAGATAGATAGATAGATAGATAGATAGATAGATAGATAGATAGATAGATAGATAGATAGATAGATAGATAGATAGATAGATAGATAATATGTTATAAATTTATACTATCATATAATATAAAATTATAATATTAATTACATACTTGCATAAAATAAAATGATATATTTTCTTTATTTTAATGTGTAATTTACACATATTAACTTTTCATTTTATAACCATTTTATATACATTTTATTCAGCCTTGTTATATTTGAAAAAATAAATATAATAAATAAAATTCATTACTAGAAAAGCTTTTAAATCCGAATCATACATTTGCAGTTTACCATGGTACAAGGTAATTTACCATGGATTCTCTGTGTGCAGCAATGGCGTTGAGCATGTCTGTGTGTTTCTTTTCTTTCTCCTGTTGTTCTCTGGTCAGTCTTTCCTCCCGTTCAGACACTGCTTTGGCGATGATCTCCTCCTCATTGCTGATCTGCTGCTGCTTCTGTACTGCTAACTTCTGGATTATCGTCTCTCTGTGTTTCTGGAGCTCTCTAAAGCAAAAATAAAGACACAAAGTCCAATCTAGGATTTCCCCGCATCACACTTAGTATCTAAAAAGTAAAAATCTGTAGCTGTTAGGTACAAAAATGCATCCCAGTGGCAGATATTGTACCTTCATTTATGAGAGTGCACATTAAAGCATTATTTTTGGAGATAACGTGATGTGATTTGTGTTATTATTCAAAAATGTTTCATGAAAGGTTTATCAACCCTTATTTATCAAGGATCGCCACAGCGGAATGAACCGCCAACTATTCCAGCATATGTTTTATGCAGCGGATGCTTTCCATCTGCAGCCTAGTACTGGAAAAACACCATTCACACACACACTCATACACTATGGCTAATTTAGTTCATCCAGTTAACTTATAGTGCATGTCATTGCACTGTGTGGATACTGGAGCACTCAAGGGAAACTCACGCCAGCACAGGGAGAACATGCAAGCTTGCCTAGCCGGGATTCGAACCAGCAACCTTTTTGCAGTGAGGCGACAGTGCTGAAGACTGAGCCACCGTGCCGCCCAAGTGATTATTTACTCTACCTAAAAAGTGAGTAAACCTGTTGCCTTCATATCAAAAAGTTGACTTTACTACTGAACTGAAATTAACTAAACTAAACTGAAATTGACAGTAAAATTAAAAAATAGCATCAAAATAAAACTAATTAAAAACACAAAACTATTCAATTCAATTCATCTTTAATTCTATAGCCCTTTTACACAGTAGATTGTGGCAAAGCAGCTTCGCATAGAAGATTATAGTGAATTGAAACAGTGTCAGTCCAGTTTTTAGAGTAGCAGTTCAGTTTAGTTCAGTTCAGTGTGGTTTAATTTTGACTGCTGAGAGTCCAAACATTAAAGAGCAAATCTATCGATGCGCAGCTCCACAAATACCAAACCAAGCAAGATAGTGGCGTCAGTGGCAAAAAAACAAACTTCTTCAATTGACAAAAGTCAAGGAGAAAAACCTCAAAAGACACCAGCCTCAGTTGGGCATGACCATTTCTCCTCTGGCCAGACTTCTTGTGCTGCAGAGCTGCAGTCTAGGTGCTGGAGGCTGGAGAACGTTGGACGTCCATCGTGGAGAAGCTGCAGGTTTGAGTAGGTCACCGGTGGGTGTACAGGCTGGTCCACAAGATCAATGCGGAGACTGGTCTGTCATTGGGTCTACCTTAATCTACTATATGATAACCTTGCCTCTTTGACAGTTATATTCTGTCATAATATTCAGTGTGTTTTGCTATAGAGAGGATTTACATATAAATGACTGTAGTGCATCACTGCAAAGGTATTTACAACTTTTTTTTACACCTAAATGATGAATAAAAAAGATTAAATATAAGACTGGAGTACCTGAAAATCTCCTCCTGCTTTTCTTTCCTCATTCTCATCATTTTTTCTTTATGGCTGGCGAGCTGCTTGCATTTCTCCTCCTCTTCCTTCAGTTTCTGCGCTTCTGTTGCTTTCATCATCTCTCTGTTGGTTAAAAGATCCTGATAGGAAACAGAAAAATGTTTGAAATGTAAAACAGCATCTGATTGAGTATCGGTATGTGGATTTGTACTGTGATTGATTCATTACTTTATGAGCCTTCAGTATTCTTCTCTTCTCCCCCTGTTTCTTGCGCTCCTTCATGGCCTGCTCCCACAGATGAAGATTTCTAAGACGCTCGATTTCTTCAGCCTCGCGTTTGACCTCCTGCCTCTCCTGCTCTTTCTCAAGTTCATGATCCACAATCCTAACAGAGTGGGAAATGTTTGATGGCAATTCACATATGACATACGCTGTGAAAAAATCCTTAAATGAGCAGTTTATGTATTTTATGATTCATATTTTTATTTTTCACCCGATTTAATGGGCATTATCAGTGGTTATCAGCTGATAGATATGGCCAGTAGGGGCCTTCTGTTATCATCCGTTCACATGACTAATCAGCTATAGCAGGGGTGGCCAACCCTGTTACTGGAGAGCCACCTTCCTGCAGATTTCAGTTGCTACCCATATCAAACACACCTGAACCAATCAATTAGGACCTGAACACCACGTGATAATTACAGGCAGGTGTGTTTGATATGGGTTGCAACTGAAATCTGCAGGAAGGTGGCTCTCCAGGAACAGGGTTGGCCACCCCTGAGCTAAAGCAATAGAGAAGACTCCAGATCTGTTTTTATATTACTGTGACGGTTAGGTTTAGGGTTGGAGTAGAGGTAAACGTTAATAAAATTCAATTAATGGGAAATTTAATAAATAATATAAATACTTCTCATGAATAATCAGTTATACTAATAGAGAAGACTCCAGATCCAGATCTGTTTTTACATTACTGTAACAGTTGGGTTTAAGTTTGGAGTAAGGGTAGACGTTAATAAAATACAATTAATAGAAAAAATATGAATAATTCTCGTTAACTTCCGGCTGCAGCCGTGTGTGATTATTAACCATGTGAATGGATGATAACAGCCTTCTGAGCCTACCAGTATAGGTGCAGAAGGAAGGCCCCTACTGGCCCATATATATCAGCTGATAACCACTGATTCAATCGAGTGATAACATTCGAATCAGCTGATGCAATTCACAATCATAAACGAACTTGTGAATCATGAAATACGGAAACTGTTACTTAACAGACATTTTTTTTACAGTGAAGCTATTAACACTGTTTCATTTAAAACCATGGATAAATACAAGACAACAACAAAAATAGTTATGAGATACAAAATTGCAAGGAAAAGTCAGAACCTTTTTCTAATAATTTCTGTTAAAATAACGCAATGCCTGTCATTTTAGGAATTCTGAATTAACATTGAGAGCACATATCTTAAAATGCTGAGGAATTCTGAATGTATTATTCAAAGTGTTCAACAATTATGACATCTTAAGGAATTCTTATTTTATGTCACAATTTTGTTTTTAAGAATTTCTGAGCGTATGTCATATTCCTCAACTAAAATATATTTTCAAAGAACTGAGAGTGAAAATGTCAGAATTGTAATATAAAATCAATATATAAACTTAAGATGTAAAGTCAGAATTTTAAGAAAAAAAGTCTTTGATTTCTCAATTGAGATTTTTCCCAGAATGTAAATTCTAAGTTAGAATTTTTGTTCTCCAAATTCTGCGAGTTTATAAGTCACATTTAAGAATACTGAGTTTATATTTTTCTAATTCAGATTTTCTTTCCTCATAATTCATTATATTTTTTAATTCTAATAATTATTAGAATAATTTTTAATTTTAATAATAATTTAAATTCTCATTTTTCATCATTTTATCTCGTTGTTTATATCATAATTTTTTAGAAGTTTATATCTTAAATCTGAGGTTATTTATTGAATGTGAAAAGTGTAGGAAAATATAATTTAAAACTGTACTATTTAAAGATGGAATTGCAAGATGTGGTGAGGCAGTGGCGCAGTAGGTAGTGCTGTTGCCTTAAAGCAAGAAGGTCACTAGGTCGCTGGTTTGAACCTCGGCTCAGTTGGTGTTTCTGTGTGGAGTTTGCATGTTCTCCCTGCCTTCGCGTGGGTTTGCTCCGGTTTCCCCCACAGACCAAAGACATGCGGTACAGGTGAACTGGGTAGGGTAAATTTTCCGTAGTGTATGAGTGTGAATGTGTGTGCGGATATTTCCCAGGGATGGGTTGCGGCTGGAAGGGCATCCGCTGTGTAAAAACTTGCTGGATAAGTTGGCGGTTCATTCCACTGTGGCGACCCTAGATTAATAAAGGGACTAAGCCGACAAGAAAATGAATGAATTGCAAGATGTAAATACAGAAATGATGATTTATGATTTCTTTTTTTTTAATTGTGATTAAAAACATAGAATTGTGACATGTTTATATTGTGTAGTTCTGACTTTGTATTGTAAATTTATTTGGTAAAAATCTAAATAGTGAGATAAAAACTCTTAATTGTGAAAAGTGGTGTAGTTCAGATTTTTGTTCATTAAATTCATTCATCCATTCATTTTTTTTTTTGGCATAGTCCCTTTATTCATCAGAGGTCGCCACAGCGGAATGAAACGCCAACTTGTCCAGCATATGCTTTACACAGCGGATGCCCTTCCATCTGTAACCCAGTCCTGGGAAACAACCGTACACTCTCATTCACACACATACACTACGGAGCACCCGGAGGAGTTCACTAAATTGTGATATGAAAATATGAATTGTGACATAAATCTAAGAATTGTGAAATGTTTTATTGTGTAATCATGTTGTGTAGATAGAACTCCTAATTGTGAAATGATTATATTGTGTAGTTCAGATTTTTGTTCAAAACATTGTGAGATAAAAATCTCTATTATAAGATAAATCTTGTGAAACGTTTCATTCAATGTGTCTCCTTACTGTTGTTTCAAGCTCTCAGCAATGGCCTGATGTTCTTGTTTCTTCTGTAAGGCTTTCTTCTGTTCCTCCAGGAGAGCCTGCTCTTCTCTGGAAGCCATTTCAGCCAACATGTCTCGATCTATGTCTTTGGTGGTGTTCTGCTTCATGCGTTTCAGCTCAATCTGAGCCTCCCTTTCCTTCAAAACCTCCGCCAGCATCAGAGCCCCCTGTTCAACAATGGAAGACACACAGTAGTTTTTCAATGAGCAGAAAATTTACTGAAGATTTGCATTTGTCATCACATAATGTGAGACACACATGGAAGCCTTTCACTCTGTCGGTCTGGTAGTACATCTGGGTTTTTGCCTTCTCGATGGCCTCCTTCCGCATTTGGGCCTGGTATTTCGCTTCTTCTATGTCAATTAGTTTTCTCTCCTCTTCTTCGATTGCCTCACGGATTTTCTTGGCCTCAAGCTTTTTTTGTCGCTGTCCCTGTAAAGATGAAATCAGATGTTGGTATGTGGGTCAAACATACATTTTTGTATACAGTAAATCAAATTACATGTGATTTTGGAAATATATTAAATAAATCAGTGTCAAATGTTTCAAATAACTTTTGTAAAACTAAAATACAAAAAAATATGGATGAAATGTTACGTTACATAGACACATATTAAAGGTGTATGTTGTATGTAAATTAATAAATACATGGATAAAATCAAAGAATGTAAAAATATATAAATAATATAAAAATCTAAAACATTTAGCAATTATAAAAATACAATTATATAAAAAAATATATATAAAAATGATAAGCAATATATTCTAAAATGTAAAAGTTATTTACATAGTTTATCATTTGAGTTTATAACATAAAAATAGGTGTAAAATATAATTTAAGATTTCCTGGTGATGGGTTGCCACTGGAAGGCCATCCACTGCGCAAAACATATGCTGGATAAGTTGCCGGTTCATTCCGCTGTGGCGACCCCAGATTAATAAAGGGACTAAGCCGAAAAGAAAATGAATAAATATACTTTGAGAAACATTTATTTTCTCTTGTAAAGCAAAAGGCTTTAAAAACAGTTGAGGAGGTTTTTTATCCACTTCACAATGAGTTTCAACCACTTCATTCAGGTATACGCTGCAAGCAAACAAGAGCGTTAAAGAAAACCGACTAGTTATATTTTGTGCCCATGTGCTGTGAGAGTGTTAAATGGAAATCATTCTGTGTATCTGTGTTGTGTATTTGTATGTGGTGATGTATTGTGAAGTCAGAGACATTGTTCGACAGTGCCAAAAATAGTCCTGTATTTATTAATTTACACATTTTAACTTTTCATTTAATAACCATCTTTTTTAATATATATATATATATATATATATATATATATATATATATATATATATATATATATATATATATATATATATATATATATATATATATATATATGTTTTTTTATTTGTGCATAATCCCTTACTGCCCCACTTGAACACATTTTTGCAAGTATCCACTTATGCATGCAACTTATGCTAAAATGTGACTTTGTATGTCCAAGCTTGGTTCCTTCTCTCAGCGTGTAAACAGAACAGCTCATGTTCTATTTTGCAGTTAAAAAATACATAAATATATAAATCAAATACAATTATAATCAAAACAACATTAAATTGAGCATGCCCTATGCTGCAAAAGTACATTTACATGATTTTACTTTGATTAGAAATGAATCCAGAAAAAAAGGGGAGGCATATGACACAATAACCATTTTATCTCGATTGTTGTTTCTTCATAATTGTCGTGAAGGCCAAAATCAAAACAGTTTTTTTTTATTAATTGTACATCCATGATTACTTTTATGGTGGACTTGTAACAAACTTGACTTACACTTTTCTTTGAAATGTAGCTGCTTATGTATAGAACAGTCTTGCACAGTAAGCTTGCCTGACTGGAAAATTTCAACAAAGCATTATTTTTTAGAGGCGATTAAATTATTGGTGGGGATATTGGTGAAAATCGGTTGATATTGGTGGGGACACATCCCCTCTGTCCATTCTAATTCTATACCCTTGCATCTATGTTATGCTGCTTCAACAAAGTCTACTTTGTAAAAAGCGCTATTGAAATATAAATGGATTGAAATGGATCAAATACTTTTTTTTTTTTTTTTTGGAACGTTCAACAAAAATACAAAAATATACAGAAAGTGTATAAATTCTATAAAAACAAAACAGAAAACCGAACAAAATAAAAAGAGAAACAAAAGATTATGAATTATGAATTACAAGTATCACTTTAAGGTCACAGTGATGTATAAAAGGTCACATACAGTTTGCTGGCTATTATAGAAAAGAAACAATACTGTAAGATTCACATAGTGTTATTGATTTTAAAGCTTTAACATTGCTGTAGGTCGAGATTGTATTCAAATAACATTTCTAATCTTTACAAAAAATAAGAAAAAGGGGCTTTACAGACAAAAATTTGCATTTGTGTATACAAAATTTTGCTGGTAAAATAAATAGATTTATTAGAAAATATTGATCTTTTACTTTATCAACATGATAAAAACCAAGTAAAACATCTTTGTATGACAAAGAAAAATTATCTAAAAGAGAGACACCAAATATATAACCAATATATAACCAAATTCCTTCCAAAAAATCTTAATATGGAGCAAATTTCCAAAAAAGATGATCGACAGATTCATCTATTATTTCACAAAAGGAACAAAGGGGAAGCATTTTTTTATTTATAAACATTCACTGGATCAACTTAATGTAGCAATTTGAAGGAAAACTCTTTAACCTTATTTGTAATTAAAATTTTGTTAGGTGAAAACCACACAATGTTCCAAGGAATGTCATGAAATAAATTATTCCAGTGAAATATGACATGAGGAATAGAGGTTATTTCATTCTGAAAAAGATGCCAAATCTTTTTATTTCTGAGAGAAGTGTTAAGCGTGAAAAAAAAAAATTCAATCACTGTTTCACAAGCATTAATCAGTGAAGTAAAGGGGACAACAGAATCAAGAGAGTTTTTTTTTAAAAGGGCAATATAGCTCCACTAGGAATTGCATCCATGACTATGGAAAACTCATGTGGGGTTATCGGAATACAGTATTTACTTAAGAACTCAGAATAAGAAGGTAAATGACTACTATTTTAAAAAAGTTCAGAAACTAAGCAAATATTGTTCTTAAAGCAATAAAATATAGATTTAATTTTATAACAAATATCATTATTCCAGATATAATACCTATGGGGACTAAAGTTGTGTTTATATATTAGATTCCATGCCAATAATACTTGTTTAAGGAAATTGGATACTTTAATGGGAAGTTTAGAAATATTATAATAATTACAACGGATTAACTCACGGCAATGGTGTTGGACCAGTTTTTGACGATGTCTTTAGAGCGCTTGTGCAGCGCCTCCCGCTGTTCAGCCGCCGCCATCACACTTCTGTTATGGTGATTTATACCGTTCACACTGTCTTGCAGCCGCTGCCATTCAGATTTAGACAAGACCACCACTTGACGAAGATTTGCCCCGGTTTTCTCCATCTCCGAGTTCACAGCTACATACACATTTCCAAGTAAATCACAAGCTGTAATTTCCAAGCGCAAAAATACAGATATACGCAGTATTTATGACTCTCATCTTGTTTACTTCGACCGTAAGTTACTGAATGCTAGTGAAGCTGTTGACATTTAACTAGCTTTTAATCTTTCATTAAATATATACAGGGATATACATAACCGCAGTATTTTTGATTCTCACCTTGTTTACTCGAGCCTTTCCTTCGACCGTACTTAACCACACCTGTTATTGAAGTTACTGTTGACATTTAAGCTACTTTTTAATTTCCTCTTACATTCGTTGAGCTTTGTATATTTAGATGTTTATTTATTTCAATCCTTCACACTTTGGGAAAGTTGGCTAGCGTTGGTTAACATGTCGAGTCTGTCCACTGTGTCGCTCGGTAACCCTTTCAACTTTTGTTACAGTGTTGCTTAGTAACCTTGCAAATAAAGTAGCGATTAAAAGTAAGTGACGTCATGGGAATCCTTAAAGAGCCAGCAATGTAGAAAACAACACGCTGAAGGAGGTCTGGAGATGCTTCATTTTGAAGATATCAATAAGACCTTAAAGGTCAATTTAATTAAGAGATGTCTATCCACCTCCAATTCCCTTCGAAACCCCATTCCTCATAATCTTTTTAACCAAATAGGTGGCTTAATGTGATTATAATATTTTTTAAATCACTTTTAAACTCTCCAAATTCCATCAACCAACTCTTCTTGCTTGGAAAATCTTTTACTGTCACAATTTTTCTCCTACACCTCCTTTATTTGGAATAATGGTAATATAACCTTTTTAAATAAATCTTTATTCTTAGTAAATTGGTTTAATAGAGATATTAATAGTCTTTTAAAACTTTTTGACAGTTCCAGGAATATTCTATCCTATGAACAATTCATGTGTACTCACAATTTCCCAATATTGTTAAGAGAATTTAATTCAGTTATTAAATCTATCCCTGTAAAAATTACTCAACTTGTTAAAAATCATATTTGCTATAATTTTCTATCTGCTTTAAATCCAAAACTAAGTTCAGAAGGTGTTGAGTTGACTGATAAAAAATGTACTAACAAACATGTTCGTAATATTTTTCAGAAGCAAAATAAAATTACTCCAAATTTAGGAAAATTAAGGAAATCCATTTTGAAATATTACCTACAATTTACCCAGTAAAACCGTTTTTATCAAAGTACATTGAAATGGAGGATATCTGTGGTTTCTGCAATGCGGATAAAGAGAGCCTTTGTCATTTGTTTTTTGAATGCAACACTGTAAAGAATTTCTGGAAGAATCTAGACAAATATATTTTAAAAAGGACAAAACTTAGTTAATATTTTACATTAAAAGATATTATTTTTTATTATGAAAACAAATCCAACAAATGTCTTCAATATATTGTTAACCTCGCTTAGTCTCTTTATTAATCCAGAGGTGCTACAGTGGAATGAACCACCAACTTATCCAGCAGGCTTTTATGCAGCGAATGCCCTTCCAGTCGCAACCCATCAGTGGGAAACATCCACACACACACACTACAGACAATTTAGCCTACCCAATTCACCTGTACCGCATGTCTTTGGACTGTGGTGGAAACTGGAGCACCCGGAGGAAACCCACGCAAATGCAGGGAGAACATGCAAACTCTACACAGAAACGCCAACTGAGCCGAGGTTAGAACCAGCGACCTTCTTGCTGTGAGGCGACAGCACTACCTACTGCGCCACTGCGTTGCCTGTTTGACCAAATTGAGTGGAAAAAGGTGAGAGCTTACCTAGTTAATATTATCTCACCAATAAAGTTAAAGAAGTGACATATAAACCAATACATTTAATTTATCCAGTGAAAGAAGTTGTTAAAATGTTTTCAGAAATGGAATCTACGTGCACTTTTTGTGAATTAGAGGAGGAATCGATCCAACACCTGTTTTTGAATGCATGTTTTCCCAAATGTTTTAGTTTGATGATGAATATAAACTTACAATATTAAACTTACAAAATTAAAAACTCAGTTTTCTTGTTAAGATATTGTTTTGATGGACAATAATAATACCAAAACTTTGGAGCAAAATTTGTTTATTAATTTAATGATAATATATGGGAAGTACCATGTACACAAAAAAAAAATGGTCCAATGATAAGCCTAATATTTATTTGTTTAAAATTGATCAAGCATTATATCGAAACCCATAAAAGACAAAAAATAAAAAATTTCATTTTTTGATTTTATTTTTTATTTGTATTTTTTTCTACAACTGATGTGTTCCTTTGATGTGAGAAATAAACATTGTATTCCTTTTTATTATTTTTTTATTGTAGAAAAAACACTTGAAACTTAGCATGAAAATACACTTTTCACTCTTCCCCCCTCTCTCCTCCAAAGCATGCAGATTCAGTTTAGCAGGTAGATGTATTGTTATACATGGGCTAAGGCAAAGAAAAACAAACATTGTATTCCTATTTTTTTGTATGCTATTGTTCTTGTTATGCAATAAAAAAAATAATATATATATATATATATATATATATATATATATATATATATATATATATATATATATATTTTTTTTTTTTTTTTAAATGTAGAAAACAACTTAAATGTCCTTTCTAAAACTTAAAAAAGCAAACCAAATACTTAACAATTGGCTTCAGAGAGATTTAACCTGCCTTGGTAGAGTTCTCTTATTAAAAGCTGAAGGGTGGTCTCATTTATACCTTCTTTTTCTTTATTTGTTCATGATACATGAACAAAATTAATAGTTAACTGTTTAATTTTTTCTAGAAAAACAAACACAAGCGTCTGAAGAAACACATTCTCTGTGGTGAAAAAGCTGATGGTGGTTTTGACATGATTGATTTTTTTTTACATCAATTACACTAAGTGAATTGGAGTAAAAACTGTAAATTCCCCTTATTCTATTTGGTACTTTATCCCACATAATATTTATAAAAAGATTGGAGGTCTCAAATTTTTGTTAACTTGTAGTTTTTTCCCATCCAAACTCCCTGTAACACTCTCTAAATTTCATGAACAGGCTATTTTGGTATGGAAATTATGTTTCGTTCACAATTTCTCCCCGCACAAAGTGAAGCTATGGAACAACGACAGCATCTTAGTAAAGAATAAATCAATTTTTTATAAGAATTAGCATGAAAAA
>NC_141029.1:50180000-50182500 GCF_052040795.2 Danio rerio | reverse complement strand
GTTTTGGCATCTTAATACTAATTAATTATGATTTTTAAATGCCACTATACTTTGAGCAACTATTTTTTTACTTGTCTGTCAACAAAAGTTTTCAAAAATAGTATAAATCTAATAAAGTAGACACTTTACTTGCATTTAATTTGCTTTTTTTGTATGTAACGTCACTCTTGAAATGTGTATTTGATGCAGACACGAGAATGGGATGTTGCATTTTTGATGCATGCATGCAATTTGTTTTTATATACACACTATAGATTTTTAGTTACGAAAGCATGGACAGTATGCTTGTATGCCTGTCATGATAAGTAATATTTGTTGCGTGATGCTGTCGAAATTATTGCGATAAGTGATATTACTGTCATTTTAAGGTTTATACCTGCTTTTATATATTATACACTACCTGACAAAAGTCTTGTCGCCAAATAAAATATGATCATGACTTGATTTTTAATTATTTAATTAGGACAGTAAGGTCTGACTTTGCTTAGACAAAAGTCTCGCCACTTAACAGAAATAATGTCCAGTATAGAATATAAAGTCATGCAGTGGAAACAGAATGAATATTGTGTCTGACTCTCATGAGCTTGGAGGACTGCATCCATACATCTCTGCACTGACTCAAATCACTTATTAATAAAGTCATCTGGAATGGCCAAGAAAGTGTTCTTGCAGGACTCCCAGAGTTCATCAAGATTCTTTGGATTCATCTTCAATGCCTCCTCCATCTTACCCTAGACATGCTCAATAATGTTCGTACCTGGTGACTGGGCTGGCCAATCCTGCAGCACCTTGACCTTTGTTTTCAGGAACTTTGATGTGGAGGCTGAAGTATGGGAAAGGGATACCTCAGGCTATTGATGTTGCCATCCACTTTGCATCGCACACCTACATACTGAATGTAACCACAAACCATGATTTTTCCTTCTCCAAACTTGACTGACTTCTGTGAGAATCTTGGGTCTCTGCGGATTCCAGTAGGTCTTCTGCAGTATTTGTGATGATTGGGATGCAGCTCAGCAGATGTTTCAGCTTTTCCAAATGTTCAACTAGATGTCAAGCTGTTGTTTGTTGCTCTTACAACTGGGATTGACGACATGATTGTTGTCAGGCACACATTAAAGGGACAAAAACGCCATTTAAATGTTCTTGTAAAAATTTTAGTTATTCTTTATATCGTCAATTTTCTGGAAGTGGAATGCAGATTTAAAACAGAGCTCATTTGGACACCTCCTAAAACGTTTTCAGGCAAATTTGAAAAATCACCTTTTCCTCACCTATTAGTAAGCATTGTTTGAAAAAAAAAAAAAAGGTTTCTCTGAACTCACTTGGACCTCCGGTGGAGATTAGAAGAGATGACATAAGCTGCACATTTACATAAAATGTTTAAGATATACATTTTTATCTAAACATGATGTACGATATATACTGCGTCATTACAATTGATTGAGGTCATGTCCATGTTTTTGCACAATAAGTCAATATATTGATTATTATGACAGGCCTAGTGCTAAGTGCATGTTTCACTTTTACTGTTGTTATTCTGCTATTGTGTTAAAATTTTGGGATAAACATAATAACACTTCCTAAATCTTTTCCCCCAAGAATTATGATGGTTTAATAGTCCGATCAGCGACCAAAGTTACCGCTGATGTCATCAATGCTGGCAGTAGCTTGAAGATCATCGGCCGAGCCGGAACAGGAGTCGACAACGTGGATGTGGATGCGGCAACCAAGAGAGGCATCATTGTCATGAAGTAATGAAGCGTGTTGAGTCTCGCTCTGGCCTCTGTTCTGTTTTCTGCCTGTGCTAAAGCAGGTTGCTCTAGTTGAGCAAATTTATTCTTAAAGGGATAGTTCACCCGAAATACAAAAACTACTTTTATTTAAAACTGTGATGTTTTGTACAAACTGTGGTCTTTAGTGACTTATAACATCTTTTTAGACCTAGTATTATTATTATTTATTTTTTTAAAAATTATTTTTAATATTGCATTTTTTTGCATTTACACTTGTATTTACCTTTTACCGCTGCACATTTTATATATCTGTAAAGTGCCATGAGATTCTAATTTTAAAGGTGCTATATAAAAATTAAGTTTATTATTATTATTATTATTATTATTATTAAAATGCAAACCAAAGATTACTGGCACTTTAAAAGCCACAAAAAAAAAAAAAAAAAAAAAACTGGAAAAAAGTAACTAGATACCTGCTGTGACTCTCTATGATAAACATGCACATTATTATTATTATTATTATTATTATTATTATTATTATTATTAATTTAAAAATGCAAACCAAAGATTACTGGCACTTTAAAAGCCACACAAAAATTATAATAAACAGGAAAAAACTAACTTGATACCTGCTGTCACTTTCTATGATAAATTGAGGTCTTAAAAACCAAAGCAATCAGTCTGTGGAAGAGATTGAAGACTAACTTTACTGCAGCATTATTAATGTTATTCACAGCCTCCACATACAGTCCTGTGTGTGTTCT
>NC_141029.1:49960000-50012500 GCF_052040795.2 Danio rerio | reverse complement strand
TTTATTATGATGTTCAGTGCAGCATTAGTTGTATTTTTTTCTGAATTGGTCAGATGGCCCAGTGTGTTGTGGTGGGTTGAAAGTGTCGCAAACCATATATCCATTCTTATATCTGAACCTGAGCTTCTAATGGCTTGCTCGTCACTTATAAACGCAGTGAAGCCAACAGTAATGATGTTTTGCGTATGTAAATTTCCTAGTTTGGAAAGTGCATGCAAATTAGACTTGTGTTTGTGGCATAGAAAAATGTTTACTTAGAGTGCACTCACACTATGCTGTCCGAAACATGCCCAGGCACATTTCCCGGTTCTTTTGACAAGTGTAAGTTCTCTGAATCGAGCCCAGGTGCGGTTCAGTTGGCCGACTCTGGATCGGTTGAAAGAGATGTGCAAGAGCGCAGTTCGGTTGGGCTTTGGTGCGGTACGCTTGTAGTGTCTATGCAAAACGTGCCTGAGCACGAAACTGAAGATGCAACATCTCTTTTAAGGGACTGTTTTATATGGATTTATTAATCATTCTTACTTTACTATGAACATGAACTGTCATAGTTTATTAAAGACACAAACCCTTTTCTGCACCTCAGCTGCACCTTCAGCAAACCTTCTAATACGTGCAGCACGAGGACATTTCTGATAATTTATGAGTCTCAAATGTTGTAGATCCATTCCGTAAAATATTTGACTGTATACCACTGCATCCAAAACAACTACAAATAATACAAAACGATATAACTAAAGCAATGTCCACTGTGCTAAGCAAGAGCACTTTTCTTCCTGTTAAAGTGAACAGTTGCATCATCATTGACGCAGACGTGCTCAGGCTCAGAATGTAAAATGCAGTATGAGTGCAGACTATCAGGGAAGTGGGGACAAGCGCGCTGTGGCATGGTTCAAGGAAACTGTAGTGTGAGTACTCCCTTAGGGCGTACTCACACTATGTACAGTTGCCTCAAACCGGGCCAAAGCACGCTTGTCCCCCCTCCCGTCTCCCCTGAAGGTCCGCCATCGCATTACAATCGAGCCTGGGCACACTTACGTCATCGATGCAGCGCTATTCAGTAAGCGGTCTCGCTCAGCACAGTGGAGATTTCTCTAGTTATATGGCTTTAGTCCTCAGGGATGCGGTGACAAGCAGTCAGATATTTCGTCTAAGCACTTTTGACGCTTATAAACAATCATAAAGCCCTCTTGCTGCAGGAATTAAGAGGTTTGCTGAAGGTCGTGCAGTGAGGGGTTTGCGTCTTTAATAAACTACGGCAGTTTGCGTTCACTGAACAGTAAGAACGATTAATAAATCCATATGAAACAGTGCCTTAAAAGTCACGTCTCGTTTTCAGTTTCGGGCTTTGGTGCGTTTTGCACTTACAAGTGTACCGCGCCAAAGCCCAAGTGAACCGCGTTTAGGCACACCTACACAACCGGGCCAGGGCCGGCCAACTGAACCATGCCTGAGCCTGATTCAGCTCACTCACACTTCACAAACCTCCTGGGAAACAGGCCTGGGCACGGTACGGATAGCATAGTGTGAGTAGGCCCTAAATGTGTCAACAGTACAAACTAAACTCTTTAGGACTCCTCTGCAACAATGGTGTCAGAGGATCAAAGGTTGTTTCCTGACAGCCAGTGAAGACCATTGTTTGACATTATGCAAATTTGTTGCAAATCTCTGTAGGTTTGTCCAGGACGTACTGGGCCATTCACACAAAACATATCTAAAAACATGAGACTCCGCACTCAGGAATGTTTTTTAAAAACACCCCCTCCGATATGTTGCTCTTGAATAAAATAGTTGTCATGCTAACCTCACCGGAATAATTGCTTTTCTTAGATTTTTTAAAATATATTTTTTAATTTAATTACATTTTTTTTCTTGTTTTTAGTCTAACTATTAAAAAATCTTAAATAAAAAAGCATTTTCTAGACAAGGAAAGCATATAGTATTGTTTTAATAAGTCAAAATTAAGTGAGTTTTTTTCTAAAAGCAAAATAATCTGCAAACAGGGTAAGCTAAATGATCTTATATCAAAATAATAAATAAGTAAATAAATAATTTTACTTACCCTATTGGCAGATTATTTAGCTTGTTTTAAGAAAAACTCACTTAATTTCGACTCATTATTTCTTAAAACAAGACAATATTTCCTGCTTGTCTAGAAAACGCTTCCTGATTTAAGAAATTTTTGATATTTTGACTAGAAACAAGGAATACATCTAAATATAACAAAAGCATTTTTTGCAGTGTTGCTATTGTAAACAGAAGCTCCCAACGCTTGCCCCGCCTCTGAGCTCTTCTGATTGGTCCTCTGCTTTGGAACTGACATTGGTGCTTCGTGTAAAAGTAAAAATTCCTTTAACTTGAAAAGGTGTCTTGAAGATGCAATATACTGCATTAGTTAAATTATTCTCTGATATTTACATAGAATATTTATGGTTTTGGTAAGTTTAAAAAATCTCCAGAATCTGTTTGGTAAGCTCATTTATCACTCCATAAAATATGTATAGAGTCAGAAGGCCCATTATTGACCATATATGGCTCGTGTTGTGAATATTAATGAGCTCCGCTCTGACATGCTGCTATTAAAGACACACACAGCATGATGTTTGCTGAACATGGACCAATATAAACCCAATAAAAGTAACCTTTACCTATTTTGCTTAACAGAGGGGGATAAAGGCTAAAATATTATTAAACATGACAAAAGAGAGTGATAGAGATGTATCGTGTTGTATTTTAAAGCCATATTGTCAAAGAAAAGACAGCCAGGAAGTAATATCAACCTTTGCATGAACATATGCCAGTTGAGCTGAGTGATTTGACAAGATTCAGCAGTCTACTACACGTGTTTGCTGAAATGTTTGCTTCAAATTTCACAATAAACATAATAAATTAACAAAAGATGTAACTAAACATGCCTTATGCCTCTTCGGAGGGGAGATGAATAAATGTAATTTGTAAGTCTTGCATTTTCTGTTCTGAGGCGAGTTTGAAACGTGTTTCCTGCTGTTGCTGCCCAGTAACGTACAGTAAACTATTTGGCGCTCGCAATTTCAAAATAAAAGTCCCACATACACTAAGTGAAATATATGCTATAAATTAACTAAGGCAGGGGTTCCCAAACTTTTCAGCCCGCGACCCCCAAAATAACAAAGCCAGTGACTCGCGACCCCTAATATCCTCTGAGGTGGTTATAAATACAGAAACCTTGCATGCAATGACGCAGACACACCAATTAAATTTGTGTCAGTGCTTTAAATGTGCCAGGAAGTATAACCTGATGTTATAAAATCAAAATGCATCTGACGCTATTGCTGCCTTTAATATAATGTAACTACCCCAGGGGTCGCAATCCAATAGAACTAGTAACTATAAGCTACTATAGTAACTATATAGTATATAGTAACTATAAACGACTATTTTTATTTTCAGTATAGTTATAGATAAAATATGTTAATTCTTATGGTTTAATAAAAATAAATAGATTTTTGGAAATTACCAGGCGACCCCCCTTCATTGCCCCGCGACCCCTCGGGGGGTCCCGACCCCCACTTTGAGAACCACTGAACTAAGGGAGGAAATTTATTATTGTTGTTTATCAAACGCAGCATGAGGTGTGCATATTAATGATTGCAGAGCTTTTTTTATGATCTAAGAGCTTGATGACATGGCTGCTTGTCAGGTCTGGATGAATGACCCAAATTAGGCATGCATGCAAATGCGAAGGGCATGGCCCGTGAGTCTAGTCACAGTTTGTTTTGTCTTCTGATTGGCCTGTTGTCCACTGGGGTTTTACACTCATGGACTTTACATGAGAACGAGGAAACTGTGGGGTTAAGGCTCACAGCATGGCAATTTCCATATATCAATCTTTTATTATTCTACTATGCCTTGGTATACCCAGATTTTTATTATAGGGCACCTTTTAAAAGTGCAACATTCATGTACAGGCACTGCAAAAGATGTGATATGCGAGTGTAATGGTCACACACATCTATCAAGCAGATATTTACATAGAAAAACTACGGAAAAGTAGCACATTGGAATGAAAAAATGCATTCTTTGTGAATGGCTCCTAAGATTGCAATTACCGATGGCAGTAATCAGTTTTTCTGCATGTCAAAGGGGATGTGTCCACCTCTTTGTCTGTGGTGTTGAAGTGGTGTGTTTTACAGGACAGATGCTTGCTGCAACATGTTTCTCACAAGCCTGTAGGGAAAGAGTTTGTCCCGTGTGTTTGTTACTATAGCGTGACTGAAAGGTATGCTTTGTGCTTGCTAGATTTGCATGGGTAGCTCACAAGGGAATATGCTGTATGCAAACAACAATATTGTAAAATTTAAATGCGTGACTTCATGGTGCAGTTTTCAAAATGATAGGGATAGTACACTCAAGTCCAAAGACTTTCTTTGATAGCCTCAACAGTTTTGGTCCCCATTGATGTTTTTATGAACAAAAAAAAATAGTCCAGCATTTAAAATATCCCTTTTTTTGTCTTGTCATTCAAGTTTGTACTGATTTGAGGGTTTAGTAAATATTGGCGACATTTTTGGGTGGACTATGCCTTTAACAAATATGCATTTAACATCTTTTCAATTGATGGTAACTAACAAAATATTTTAGCGAATAGCAGTATATATCGTATTTAAAACATTTAAATAGGAATTAGACTTTGATTTTAAAATATAATTAAATGTGATCCGCTTTTACATGAACCTTTATTTTATATTATTACAATATTGTCAACCTTTCTGTAGCAAAACCATCTTGAATATTGACATTTTACCCATGCATCCCAATTACACTTTGTCAGTGTTTCTTAAAATAGTTTTTCCCCTAGTGTGCAGAAATCTGATAAATCATATCTGGTTTTTAAACCTTTTGTGCAATGTGAAGATTCTATACATATTTGGAGAGTCTGACGTTATTTATTTTCAAGGGGAAGTCCACTACGATATCATATTTTAAACTTTAGTTCATGTATAATGTTGCTGTGTGAACATAAACATCATCTCTGAATGTAATACGCTCAAAGTGCAATGCAAAGAGAGACATTAGCTTTTACAGAGTTAGCTTAAAAAAGCCTATAGCAAACGAATTTGAGGACTACAAGAAAATACATCCGGCCTAGTGAGACCACAAGGGCTTCCCATTACATGCATTTACCTTACACGCACACACTCTGTGGAGCTAAGGGGCGTGGCCAGAGGTGCTGTAATGTTATAGCAGAGAAAGCTTAAATGCCATGCAAACGCTGCTATTTACACAGAGCTTCTTCTGTTTCTGTATTTGGGCTTCCAAAGGACACGACACAAAGAGAGAAGAGCTTACAGGTTAATTTTAATTATCTTCCAGAGAATTATATAAAAAAGGTATAGTGCTAGCATTTGACAAAGGAGAACTTCCAGAAGCTCTCCCAGTTCAGTTCTGGATTTAGCTAAAACTCCTCCAACAGAGGAAGCTGTGGATTGTGAGCCACAACCTGTAAGTATTATCATGTGTTAAAATTAATCAACCATAGGCACAATTTCTAGCGTTAACGGTATGTTGTAGCGAGGACGTATACAAGGATGTAAACAACAGGAAGTGCGGTTTGGCACCGCTAACAATTAAGCTACAAGTTCATATTTATCAGTTAAACCGCTTTAAACACCCACAATCTTCAGCAGCACGTGTAGCGTCTATGCGTTTCTCCCTATGCGTTCTACATTACAGATGAATCCCGAATATATGTGAAAGACACTGATTTTATTTTAGAGAGCAGGCGTGAGCTGTCTGGTCTTCATTTCTGTCTGATTCAGGCAGCTAACACTGCTAACAGCTGCTCTGAGCCTCTGACTGGACCGTTTACACAATGCAAAAGCGCGTGCTTTGTAAGGCAGTGACGTGGAGCACAGCACATTATGTTAGGACCAATCAGAGCTTTTTGAGGGCGGGCCTTTCAGAGGAACTAGGTTTTGATGTTCGCAGAGTAGCTGTATATAATCTAGGTAATCTATATGAAAAAAATTATGTGATTTTTCTACAAGTGAAGCATGAGCACACATTGCTTTGCATCTATAAACACAACCAAGCCTTAAAACTACACTGTGGACCCTCCCTTCAAATGTTACGTGATGACAATATTCAATATTCCTTTTTCCAGTTACAAAAATGACAAACAGATTCTGTCTTATTCAGGCCAGGCTAATAGTTGGTGATCACTTTGCAAAAAACACTGAATATTTGTGCACATATAGTTTTGAAATCCACCATTGTTGCAAAGAACTTAAGAGAACTTGGTAACACTTTACAATAAGGTTCATTAGTTAATGCATTTACTAACATGAACTAATCATGAACAACACATGTACATCATTTATTAATCATAATTGAACATTTACTAATGCATTATTAACATCCAAGTCCATGCTTGTTGACATTAGTTAATGCACCATGAGTTGACATGAACTAACAATGAACAACTGCATTTTCATTAACTAACGTTAACATGAACAAATACAGTTGTAAATGTATTGTTCATGTTAGTAAATGCATTAATTAACATTAACTAATGAACCTTATTGTAAAGTGTGACCGAGAACTTGTATAGGACCAACCCCAATTTTTATTTTTTACCCCTTCCCTTTTACCTTGACTCTTAAAACAGAGTGTAAAGGGGAAGGGCTTCAAGTTTACCCCCCTAAGAAATGGGACAGCGTCAAAACGTTGTGAGCTCTTACTTTATATGAGATTGACAATGGCGACTGCTGTAGTTATTCCAGTTGCATTATTTACTGGTATTTATCTTCAGGTAATCACTGAAGTCACTGATATCATGTAATCATAATGGTATAATATGGCAATAAGCTTGTAATTACACTGTCCAATTACAACATGGCCATATTCACTTATGTAAAAACAAGAAAACAACATTAATGTTATAGCAGACACTGTAAAAAGCTCATTCCCAGCCACTAGACTTTTCTGACAGGGTATTCCAGTGTCATTGAGTGACAATGTTGTGGGACTACTAGCCAAATTTAGCGTTTTTTTATT
The DNA here is from genome assembly GCF_052040795.2 of Danio rerio. Lineage (NCBI taxonomy): Eukaryota > Metazoa > Chordata > Actinopteri > Cypriniformes > Danionidae > Danio > Danio rerio. Next base: position 50,005,468 of record NC_141029.1, on the reverse strand, counting down.
ATTATTATTTTTTTTTCAAAATGTGTGGCCATAACAGATAAAGCTGTTATAAATGTATTAAAACATTTGCTTGTTTTTTGTAAAAATTCATAATGATGCAAAAAAAAAAATGTGTGCCTCTCCTGATTTGTGCAGCCCTGCTGCAGTTGTAGATGGTGTATTCTGAGAAATTTTCATACACCTTAGTTTCTAAGGTGGTCCTGTAAAATTTCAGTTTCAAAAGTTATCTAGCCCTTCCCTTTCAAGCTAAAGAGAATTGGGAGACCCCAACCCCTTTATGTGAACGCACAAATTGAGGGGTAGGAGAAAAGTGAAGGGTTAAGGGTTAGAATTGGAATTGGGCCATATTCTGAACTCAGTCTTACCTGTCTTTATCCCCCTTGTCATCAACCACTCCCTCCAGGAGACGATGATAAGTGTCAATCTCAGCTTCCAGTTTGGACTTGAGGTTGAGCAGGGCCTCATAATCAGCCGCCTGCTGCTCCACCTGCGCTCTCAGCTGTCCCAGCTCGGCCTCCAGCTGCATGATTCGAGAGTTGTGTCCGCTCACCTCCTGACCGTAACGCGCCTCCGTTTCATGCAGAGAATTCTCCAGCGATCGAATCTGCAGAGCACCAGGCAGAATGAAACATTTGGACTCAATTCAATCCAAGTTTATTTGTATAGCGCTGCTCACAAAAATTATTGTTTCAAAGCAGCTTTACAAAAGGTGCACGTTATTGCATTACAATCAAATTTGAAAACTGGTTATTAGTAACCAAAACTTTCATTCATTCACTTTCCTTCGACTTAGTCCCTTTATTCATCAGGGGTTGCCACAGCGGAATGAACCACTAACTTATCAAGCATATGTTTTACACAGCGGATGCCCTTCCTGCTGCAACCCAGTAGGAAACACCCATACACACTCATTCACACACCTACACTATGGACAATTTAGCCTACCCAATTCACCTGTGCTGCATGTCTTGGGAAACCAGAGCACCTAGAGGAAAGCCATGCGTACACAGGGAAACCACACAAACTCCACACAGAAATGCCAATTGACCCAGCTGGGGCTCAAACCAGCGACCGTCTTGCTGTGAGGCGATTGTGCTACCCATTGCACCACCCGGCTGCCCGGAAAGGCTATTTTATAGCACAATTTAAACACAATGATGATACAATATGGAAAGCATAATCTTTAAATATTAACAATATGTTTATTAAATATTTATTAATGTTTGTGAACTTTTGTTTGTGACAATACTGTTCATTGTTTGTTCATGGTAACTCACAGCGCATAAACTAATGTTAACAAGCAGTGTTGGATTTTAATAATGCATTAGTGAATGTTGAATCATGATTAATAAATGCTGTTCAAGCGTTGTTCATTATTAGTTCATGTTAGCAAATATATTAATAATGTATCCTATATTTTAAGGCAAGCCATTTTTTAAAGCAAATTTCAAACACTATGGAAATTTAAGGCAACACGGTGGCTCAGTGGTTAGCACTGTCGCCTCACAGCAAGAAGGTCGCTGGTTTGAGTCCCGGCTGGGTCAGTTGGCATTTCTGTGTGGAGTTTGCATGTTTTCCCCCTGTTGGTGTGGGTTTCCTCCGGTAGCTCTGGTTTACCCCACAGTCCAAAGACATGCGCAATAGGTGAATTGAATAAACTAAATTGACTGTAGTGTATGAGTGTGAATGTTAGTGTGTACGGATGTTTCCCAGTACTGGGTTGCAGCTAAAAGGGCATCCGCTGTGTAAAACATATTATGGATAAGCTGGCGTTTCATTTCGCTGTGACGACCTCTGATGAATAAAGGGACTAAGCCAAAGGCAAATGAATGGTAATTCAAAGTGCTTTACATAAACAAGAAGACTAAAAGAATCATGAAATAATAAAATACAACAGGAAATTAAAATGAATTAAAACTGATTACAAATGGTTTAAAAGAAACAAAAAAATGTAAAAGAAGGACATAAATGGTGTAATCTGTCATACATAACACAGTGATCCTTTGCTAAATGTAAAGGTAGTGTTTCTGGTGTTTTCACACTTGGCAGATTTGGTTTGAAACAAACTGTGGTCTTATTACGTTGGTATTGTCTTTCATTTGTGTGAGAAAGCGAAAGCACTGCCATCTGAATCTGTGTACACAAGAAACAAGCAGATCAAGACCACTGAAAAGATGGATCTTGGTCTACTTCCAAAACAAACTGTTGTGTGGTTTAACTTTGGCAGTATGCCTAAAATTCTGTTTCATGGTACACAAGACAGGAAAAATGCACAAAAGCAATGGGTGCTTAGCCAAACAACAAGTACTAAAATATACAAAAAACATACAGTGAATCTGGAAAGTATTCATAGCGCTTCACTTTTTCCACATGTTTTTCTGTTACAGCCTTATTCCAAAATGGATTAAATTAATTTGTTTCCTCAAAGTTCTACACACAATACCCCATAATTACAGTGTGAAAAAAAGAGTTTTGAAATTGTTGCAAAAAAAAAAAAAAAAAAAACCCTGAAAAATCACATTTACATCAGTATTCACAGCCTTTGCTCAAAACTTTGTTGATGCACCCTTGGCAGCAACTACAGCCTCAAGTCCTTTTGAATATGATGCCACAAGCTTGGCTCACCTGTCTTTGGTAATTTTTGCTCATTCCTCTTTGCAGTACCTCTTAAGCTTTATCAGGTTGGGTGGAAAGCGCCGATGTACAGCTATTAAATAGGATTTAGGGTTAGGCTCTGGCTGAGCCACTCAAGCACATTCACCGAGTTGTTATGAAGCCACTCCACTGATATTTTGATGGTGCGCTTTGGGTCCTGCTGGAAGATGAACCATCGCCCCAGTCTGAGGTCAAGAGCACTCTGAAGCAGGTTTTCATTCAGGACGTCTCTGTACATTGGTGCATTCATCTTTCCCTCTATCCTGACTAGTCTTCCAGTTTCTGCTGCTGAAAAACATCCCCACAGCATGATGCTGCCACCACCATGCTTCACTGTAGGGATGGTATTAGCCTGGTGATAAGTGGTGCCTGGTTTTCTCCAAACATAACGCATGGCATTCACTCCAAAGAGTTTAATTTTAGTCTCATCAGACCACACAATTTGGTTTCTTATGGTCTGAGAGTCCTTCAGACGCTTTCTGGCAAATTCCAGGCGGGTAGTGGCTTTCGTCTGGCCACTCTACCATACAGGCCTGATTGGTGGATTGCTGCGCAGATGGTTGTCTTTCTGTAAGGTTCTCCTCTCTCCACAAAAGAATGCTGGAGCTCAGACAGAGTGACCATCGGGTTATTGATCACCTCCCTGACTAAGGCCCTTCTCCCCCGATCACTCAGCTTAGATGCCTATATATACACATACATACATAAATATATACATAAATATATATATATATATATATATATATATATATATATATATACATACATACATACATACATACATATATATATATATATATATATATATATATATATATATATATATATATATATATATATATATATATATATATATATATATATATATATATATACATACATATACATATATATATACATATATATATATATATATATATATATATATATATATATATATATATATATATATATATATATATATACATACATATATTATACATATTTAGATTTTGGACATGAGCAAAATATTTGAATGGCCTTGCATGTATTTAGACCTTTTTACATTTAAAAACGGAAGGTTCTGTGTTTTTGACAATATTGCAAGTTCACTAAAACATGGATGGAAATAGATAAATAACACCTAAAAATAGTTTATTTGAACATATTTAATAATATAACTTATTGAAAAATAATTTATGCAATAAACAGTTTTAGGCCATAAATAGTTTATAGACCCATTTCCTTTTAGTAAAGAAGTAATGGATTTACAGGTGTGCACTTGAACTTCTTATGCGTCAAATTTGCCATCCAAACTTTTTAATTGAGATATTTTGAATTCTACTTTCATTATGACATGTTCACACCTCAATGGTTATTTGAGACATATTTAAAGGATTATATAAATGCATTCTTAATTAGTTCTCTTTGGCAAGGAGAAATCTGGAGTGATCTCAACTTAGGTATCATACTTAGAGGGAAAATGTGCTTGAAGCATCAGAATCCGATATACATACATACAAAAATGACTTTCTTCTTGTTCAAACTACTTATTTAAAAATGATTTGAAACCACACAATTCTTATACACTTTTCGGGACAAATTGCATGTTTTATGTTCAGTCATTTAAATTTGTAAAAACAATAAAATTAGCTTAATAGATTTGTGTTGGAACTACATGAAGGAATTGTCTGAATCACAGCATTTTTACAGTGTATTAAATTGTGTAAAAGGCCGTCAAATTTTGTAATCATTTTTATGCTTCAATTTTAACGTTTTGAAACAAAAGCATCAGCTTAAATGCTAAAAAAAATGTTTCATGCACAAATTGTAATTATTGTAAAAAAAAAGTTTTTATATATTAGCATTAAATCAGACTCTTACATTTGATAAGTTCAGGGTTTGTTTTACAATTGTTATTTTTGCGCTAAATCATTAAGTTCTGTGAATGTATTTGTGCAGGGCTAAACTTCAACCAAGTCTAAAAAATTATCTTGACAAAAACATCTTGACAAACCACCAGTTGAGGACAACATCTGCTTTCCCATGGTTAAAAAAAAAAACACCTGGCCTCAAAGTTATAATGCACAAATGCAGATGACAAGCATGCACAAAGACAGGCGCTGAACACTTTGTGCAGTCTCATAATCATCAGAGCGATGCACATGTCTGACGGGTGTGGATGCTGACGGTGTAGAATGCAGAAGGATTTATCAAGCAGATAATTAGTGTAATTTGTGTACCGTACCATGTTGTGCAGAGCCTGCAGGTCAATTTCTAGAGATTGTTTCTGCCTGCGTAGTTCGTTCAGCTCTGACTTTCCGGCTTGCAGAGCTTCTGTGTTCTGAGTCACTTCAGCCGTGATGTTGTCAAACTGGATAAATAGAGGAACAAGAGACTCGGGTCACATGATTATATAGTGGCGCTTTATAATTAAGCACAAAGGGCACTTTCTCATGAGGTATATAATGGGTTGACTCAAGAAAATTCAGAGAATGAAGGTGCTCAACCTTAATGTTTTAGAAGGTGACATCTTTATTTAGGCTCTTTAATGTTTGAGTCTATGAGATTTTAATTTTGAATGTTTGAATTTTGTAGATGTTTGTTATTTTTTAACTATATATACTGTATATAAAAGAATTATGCGTAAATATATTGTATTTATTAAATTGATTTAATGTTTATGTGTACAAAATATATTGCATCAACAAATACATAAATGCTGTAAATAAATGTAGTATGTATTAATACTTATTTTTATTAAATTAATCTAATAATTAAATGTAAAAAATGCATCAAACAATATATATTTGTACATATACTGTATATAATGTATTATGTATTAATATAATGTTTGTATATAATGTTATATACAAATATATATGTGCATATATACATATACTGTATAAATGTATTATATGTTAATATATTAGTTTTATTAAATTAGTCTAATATTTATGTGTAAAATATATATTGCATCAAAAACACATAAACAACATATTGCATCAAAAATATGCATCTAAATATACATATACTGTAAATAAGTGTTATGTATTATATTTATTACATTTACTTATTATTTATATTTAAAAATATACTGCATTAAAAACACATATATACATATATTGTATTTAAATGTATGATGTATTATTATATTATTGTTATGAAATTAGTTTAATATAATTACGTGAAAATATATTGCATCAAATATATATATATATATATATATATATATATATATATATATATATATATATATATATATCACACACATACATACATTTTTACATATACTGCATATACATGTATTATATGTTAATATATTTATTAAATTAATTTAATAGTTATATATAAAACATATTGCATCAAATATATACATACATATAGTGTATATAAATGTATCATGTATTAATATAGTATATTTATTAAATTGATTTAATATTTATATGTAAAAAAGATATTGCTTAAAAACAACATACATACATATACTATATATAAATGTATGTTGTATTAATATATTATTTTTATAAAATTAATCTAATATGTAAAACATATATTGCATCAAAAAGATATACATATACTGTATTTAAATGTATGATGTATTAATATATTTATTAAATTAAAATGTATATGTAAAAGTATATTGCATCAAATAAATACATACAGTACATATATACATATACTATATATAAATGTATTATGTATTAAGATAGAATATTTATTAGATTAATGTAATATTTATATGTAATAAAATATTTTGCATCAAAAAAAGCTTTGAAAAAAATATACACTGTGTATAAATGTATTATGCATTAATATATTATATTTATTAAATTAATTTAATATGTATATGTAAAAATATATATAGCAAAAAAAGCTTTGTAAAGAATAAAAAAATATATGTGCCATTAAGAAATTATATATATATATATATATATATATATATATATATATATATATATATATATATATATATATATATATATAAGTTTGTAAAATTATTGAATTGAAAAATATTATTTCTCATAAACCTAACAATTAAACTAAACCAGACTTTGTGTGAGAGCAAATGTTTGCTTAAAGATTAATGCCATTGCAAGCAGGTCAAAACGTCCAAATAATATAGCCTCAATTAATAAAATGGGGCACTAAAGTGTACAGTATTGCTGGAAAAAAACATTTTTAAAAAGTACAAAAACATGACTGACTTTGTTTTTATACCAGGCTTCAGTGTCCTCGCGGCTCTTCTGGGCGGCTCGCTCATACTGCTGGCGGATGTTATTAATGGCATCATTGAGGTCTGCAGTGTTTTTATTCTCCATCTGCACATTGACTTGAGAGTCGTTGATCTGGCTCATCAGGTTGGCCACATCCTGTAAAATAAAATGGTAAGTGACTTTATTTATATGGATTAAAATAACAGGATCTGGCGACCGAGCAACGGCTACTAGAGAGCTGAGTTTGTTTAACACTTGCCCTAAAGCATGGAAAACCTGGTAGGTTGGGTGGGAAGATTTGTTGACAGGAGCTCAAATAATGGCAAGGCAAGGCAAGGCAAGGCAAGGCAAGGCAAGTTTATTTATATAGCACATTTCATACACAGTGGCAATTCAAAGTGCTTTACATAAACAGGAATAAAAAAGACAAGTTTAGGAAAATAAAATGCAGACAATAAAAATTATTAAAAACAGATAAAAACAAATTAAAATGAGTTAAAATAGGTTATAAAAGAATGAAAAAGAAAACGAAAAACATAATAGTGCGATCTGTCGGACGCAGCACAGTGCTCATTCAGTAAAGGCACAGCTAAACAGATGTGTTTTCAGTCTTGATTTGAATGTGCCTAATGTTGGAGCACATCTGATCATTTCTGGAAGCTGATTCCAGCAGCAAGGGGCGTAGTGGCTGAAGGCAGATTCACCCTGCTTAGACTGAACTCTTGGAACTTCTAGTTTATATGATCCTAAAGATCTGAGTGATCTGTTAGGTTTGTATTCAGTGAGCATATCTGTAATGTATTGAGGTCCTTGGCCATTTAGTGATTTATAGACCAGTAATAATACTTTAAAATCTATTCTGAATGTAACTGGCAGCCAGTGTAGAGAAATGAGGACAGGTGTGATGTGCTCTGATTTCCTGCTTCTGGTCAGAATCCTGGCTGCAGCATTCTGAATGAGCTGCAAGTGTCTGACTGTCTTTTTGGGAAGGCCAGTGAGGAGTCCATTACAGTAATCCACCCTGCTACTGATAAAAGCATGAACAAGTTTCTCTAAATCTTCACTAGAAACAAAGAATCTGATTCTTGCTATGTTTTTGAGATGATAGTATGCTGATTTACTGACTGCTTTGACATGACTGTTGAAACTCAGATCTGACTCAAGAGTCACACCAAGATTCTTGACCTTATTTTTTGTCGTTTGACCTTTAGAGCCTAGGTACGCATTCACCTTGAGAACCTCATCTCTGTTCCCAAACGCAATGACTTCAGTTTTCTCTTTGTTTAACTGAAGAAAGTTTTGGCACATCCAATTTTTAATTTCATCAATACATTGGCAGAGGGTGTCAATGGGGCTGTAGTCATTAGGCAGTAAGGCTAGGTAGATCTGAGTGTCATCAGCATAGCTGTGGTAGGAGATTTGATTCTTTCTCATTATTTGGCTCAGAGGGAGCATGTAAAGGTTGAACAGGAGAGGTGCCAGAATCGAGCCTTGTGGGACTCCACATGTCATGGGTGTCCACCTCGACCTATGATCACCTATACTGACATAGTAACCTCTCCCTTCAAGGTAAGATCTGAACCATTTGAGGACTGTCCCAGACAGCCCAACCCAGTTTTCCAGCCTATCCAGAAGTATGCTGTGATCGACAGTGTCAAATGCAGCACTGAGATCGAGCAATACCAACACTGTTATTTTACCTGAATCTGTGTTTAGACGTATATCATTGATTATCTTTATAAGAGCGCTCTCTGTACTGTGATGTGCTCTGAAACCAGATTGAAAATTATCTAAACACCCCTTGAAGTTTAAGAACTTGTTAACCTGGTTAAAAACAACTTTTTCAATGATTTTGCCAATGAAAGGGAGATTTGAGATTGGCCTGTAATTGCTCAATAGGGTGTTATCCAGGTTGCTCTTCTTCAAGAGGGGTTTAACAACTGCAGTTTTAAGTGAGTTTGGAAAAATCCCTGAGAGAAGTGAATCATTTACCACTTTTAGGAGATCCATTTCTAAACAGGTAAACACCGTTTTGAAGAATGATGTGGGGAGCGTGTCAAGACTGCAGGTTGATGTTTTTATAATTTGCACCATCTCTTCTAAGATTTTACCGTTAATTGCCATGAAATCAGACATAATGTCTGACTTCTCAAGTTGTGGTTGAGTTTGTTTGATATCGACACAACTTGGCTGATTGGATGAGCTGATTGCCTTTCTGATATTATTGATCTTATCAGTAAAGAAATTAGCAAATTCATTACATTTGCTTACAGAGAGTAGCTCACTGGGAATCCGACTGGGGGGGTTTGTGAGCCTCTCTACTGTTGCAAAGAGTGTGCGAGCATTATTTACATTGTTGTTTATAAGGTTTGAAAAGAAAGTCTGTCTAGCAGTTTTTAGTTCCACATTAAAAGCCTGAAGACTGTCTTTATAGATATTATAATGGACTACTAGTTTCGTCTTTCTCCACATACGCTCAGCTTTCCTGCATTGTCTTTTCTTCATTTGGACTGCTCTTGAGTTTCTCCAAGAGACTCTCTCTTTGCCAGTTCTCTTCCTAACTTTAACAGGAGCGATGTCATTTATTACATTTTCAATTTTAGAATTGAACAAATCAAGGAGAGAATCAACAGAGTCTGCAGATATACTTGGTGCCAGCGATATGGCCTTCATAAACTGCTCACTAGTGTTCTCATTTATGCATCTCTTTCTGACAGAGACAGATCTGTCTTTAATAGCTGGAGTGATCAGTATATCAAAGAAAATACAGAAATGATCAGATAGTGCCACATCCTTAACAACAGTCGATGAAATGTGTAAACCCTTAGTTATAAGTAGATCAAGAGTGTGTCCGCGATTGTGTGTGGGTCCTTGAACATGCTGAGTCAGATCAAAAGTGTTAAAAACAGTCATCAGTTCTTTTGCAGCATTGATTTCTGGATTATCAATGTGAATATTAAAATCCCCAGCAATACTAAAATAATCATATTCAGATGTTACTATTGATAAAAGCTCTGTAAAATCATCAATAAAAGCTGGAGAATATTTTGGAGGTCTGTAGATAATGATCAGTAAGATGCGTGGAGCACCTTTTAGTGCTATACTCAGATATTCAAAAGACAAATAGTCACCAAATGACACTTGTTTACATTCATACACATCTTTAAACAGGGCAGCGATGCCTCCACCTCTCCTATTAGCTCTGCAAACACTCAAAAACTCAAAGTTTAAAGGAGCTGCTTCATTCAGAACTGCTGCACTACAACTGTCATCTAGCCAAGTTTCATTTAAAAGCATAAAATCAAGGCAATTTGTGTTGATAAAATCATTGACTAAAAGTGACTTATTATTGAGTGATCTGATGTTTAGAAGTGCTAACTTAACAGTTTTAGTCGTTTTTACTACAGAAGTCTCAGATATACATTTAATAGACACCAGATTTGAATGATTTGCTATACGGTCTGAAAGAGTCTTTGGTTTTCTGTCACGTAATAAGACACATATCTGCGTAGAGAAAGCTACAGACACACTGGGTTCCTGCTTGTTCTGTAAACATCTGATAAAGACACTGTTACCTAAGCAGGCCCCCGAGACACATCAATGGCAGTTTTTAAGTTCACCAGCTAAAGATGAGGTGTTTTTTGGGACCTGGTGCTGTCGCAAAGACCTGAGGCCTTTCCTAGGTGTAGGGCGAGGTGGGCTTAGAGATGGGCGTGTGGCTTGCTGACTTTTGGTTGCTAACTGGGGGCTAGCAGCAATGGAGTGTGAGAGTTTAGTTCCAGCACACACCAGTTCCTCCATCTTTTTTGAAAAATCCAAGAGAGGCGAGCAAGATGACAATGAGAACGTGTCCGGTGACAGAGGCTGTGGGTCTGGGGTTTCTGGCTGCTGAGATATGTTTACCTGGCTGTTTTCCTGGGGATCATCAATGAGTGCTGAGACTTGATGCTGTTCTGATGCATCACAGTCTGCCTGTGTTGAGCTCAGTGTGCAGGGTGCAGACGGCAGTTTGTCCGTTATCGGCGGTTGTTGTGGCTGCGTGGTGTTATCTCTGTCCTTGTAGGATGCGTCAGCCACAAGTCCACTCAGGAGCTGATTTGAAGTCCTGTGGTCATCCGGACATTTGCTAGGTGTGTGTGTGGGTTTAAGGGTTTAAGGTGACCGCCCATTTTTTAACACACAGTATGGGAAGTATTATGCCTAGCTATTTCCCCATAGGCATTAAAAAAGGAGTATGCTTATGTCTATAGATAAAATTTGAAGTTGACCAGAAAGTATGACATAGTTTGAATAGCTTGAAGTATTAAGTAGCTTTAATGCTTTTGAGGTCTATTATAGTCTATTAGAAAAAAACACACAGATGCTAACACATTTTAGCAAGTTATCAGCATACTGTATCTTAATTTCAGATTTTAACATATTGTTTGCATGTTTTAAAATGTTGCTGACATGTTTAATGTTCTGTTAGCATAGCATGTTAGCTTGCTTTATCATTTTTAAGACAAGATTATTTTAATCTTTTAAAGTTTGCAGTTTGATGCTTTTGAAGCTTATATAATCAATCAGGAAAAAACACACAGTTGCTAACACATTATAGAAAGTTGTTGGCATACTGTATCTAAATTTCAGATTTTAACACATTAGCATGTTTTAGAATGCTGCTGACTTGTTCATTAAGCTTTAACGTTTGATGCCTTTGAAGTGTATACATTCTATCAGTGTCAAAACACAGATGCTTACACATTATAGGAAGTTAATTTTAGATTTTAACACATTGATAGCATGTTTTAGAATGTTGCTGACATCTTGTCATGCTTTGTTAGCGTAGCATGGTAGCTTGTTTTAACAGCATATTCATAACATGTTCTTGTTAACATGTTTTAATACGTTTCTAACCTCTTTATAATATTTCAAAAAGTTTAGCAAAGTGTATAAGCCTATACATGTTTAAACAATTTGCTAGCATTTATGTTAGCATTGTTGTTAGCATGATATAGAATCTTGCTAGCATTATTTAATGCATTTGTACATGTTGCTGGCATGTTCTGGCAATTTAATAACATTTTAGCAAGTTATTGACTTGTAATTGCATGTCTAATGTTTTATTCTTAAGGTGCCGAGTTATGTGACATTGTAGTGTTAAAAAATTCAAAACTTTTCAGTTTAAGAGGGACTTTTTTTTTTCAGTCATTTTGAATCAATATTTTGTGTAAGTAATGATATATTAAAAATGAAGTCTGTTAAATAGCGTAAAAAGTACTGGCAGATTATTAACAGATTATCTGTACCGTAATTTATAACAAAAACCCAAGCGTTATATCACTTCAAATTATTCAACTTTTCAACATCAAACGTAGTTTCCGAATAAATCAAGGCCACATAATGCCATTCAAAAACATAAATAAATGAAATAAAAACACGAATAACAAAATAAAATCTACAAATTGAAAATAAAACTACAAATTGTTTTAATATCAAAATCATGCAAAGAGTCCATGATTAGCTAATTTACTCACTGATTAGCCAATAAGGAAATGAATCATTAATTAGTTCTTAATCAATTAGTTCTTCATCCCTCGGCTTAGTGCCTTTATTAATCAGGGGCTGCCACAGCGGAATAACCTGCCAACTATTCCAGAATATGTTTTACACAGCGGATGCCCTTCCAGCTGCAACCCAGTACTGGGAAACATCCATACACACTCATTCACACAAATACACTAAGGCCAATTTAGTTTATTCAATTCAGCTATAGCGCATGTGTTTGGACTGTGGGGAAAAACCAGAGCACCTGGAGGAAACCCATGCCAACACAGGGAGAACATGCAAACTTCACACTGAAACTCCAACTGACCCAGCCAGGACTGGAACCAGCGATCTTCTTTCTGTGAGACGATCGTGCTAACCACTGAGCTACCGTGTTGCTCCATTCTTCATCATATGTTATAGAAAAAGTTTTTTAAAAATCATCCAGTTGTCCATTTAAGTTGATCTTTTGAGAGCTGAAGTGGCAGTGTGTCGGTTTTCTTTTTTGTTGTTGACTTTTTCTATTGTGTTTGGCTTGATCGAGCACCTGCTTTAAAGATTTTCCTAGATGGTTTATTCATCCTATGCTATCAAAGCAGGTGTGTCTGGAGAATATTAATTATTAAATTTTTTTTTTTTCCGTGATCAAATCCTAGACTATTACTGTTGCACTCTATTAACTATTAACTGTTGCTGTGCCTGGAAGGCTGTTTGTGCTTCAACAATGAGTCAAACACAGATCATTGTAGCTGCCGAGAGCTAAATACACTACAATACTTTAGAGGTTTGTGGTGTAAATAGTGTGTTTAAGGCGTGCACCTCCTCGTGGCTCTTCTTCAGGAAGGCCAGCTCTTCTCTCATAGACTCGATCTGGCCCTCCAGCTGCATGCGGCCCATGTAAGTGTCGTCCAACATCTTGCGGAGACGTGCCAAATCTTGCTCCACCCCTTGCCGCATGGCCTGCTCCGACTCAAACCTGCCCAGACGAGACCCTTTTCATTAGCATACTTCATATAGACTGCAAGCCGGATGTCGTATTTAACCCTTGTTGGCTGTTGGGGATGTTTCCTTCCACTCTTGGGTGATTTTGAGTCTTAGTTTGGCCACAAGGTTCTCTGTGTTTCAGGATATGGAACACAACACATAAATTGGGAAAATCCTTTGAAGATTTAAAAAAATACACTCTGGGTAAATTTATTATCCTTTCGTTATGTTGGTGGCTGTTTTTGGCCTACTGACTTCCATTATAATCACATTTTTGATTGCAAAGCCTTAACACCAGATAATCATGCATTCTTAATTGTTGTTGGTTTTCCCTGTTGGAAAGAAGTAAAATGAGCTGTTTTTACAGTTGGTCATCAGTTGGTTTCATTAACCCTTTAGATATGCCTGTGCAAAAAAATTTCTGGTTTTTATTTGGAGTTCTATGGAGTAAAACGGCAAATTATAGCAACCCAGGCTCATTCTGAAAATATACCACTAAATATATATTTTTGTAGAGCCCCAAATACGTCCCAGGAGCAAATTTTTTTGCAGTTTTTGTTTTCGCAAAATCACCAGAGGCTGCTGTGTGTGCCTTTTCAGATCTCAGATTTTTCTTGTTAGTGCCATTTGCACCTGTTGTTGTTGTGTAAATCCACCAGAGGCTGCTGTTGACTGACCGACTGACTGACAAATTGACTGACCCACCCTCCTCCTTTCCTAAACCCAACCGAGTGTTTTCAAAAGCACCGATTGACCTGCGCCCACACACTTCTCTAAACCCAACCAATAGTGTTTTCATAATTACAAATTGACCAGTACCCACCCACTTTTCTTAACCCAACTGATTGTTTTCAAAAGCACAGATTGACCAGGGACCCCCCACCTCCCTAAACCCAACCAATAGTGTTTTCAAAAGTACCGATTGACCAGCGCCCACCAACTTCCCTAAAGCCAACCAATAGTGTTTTCAAAAGTACCGATTGACCAGCGCCCACCTACTTCCCTAAACCCAACCGACAGTGTTTTCAAAAGTACCGATTGACCAGAGCCCACCCACTTCCCTAAACCTAACCGACAGTGTTTTTAAAAGCACCGCTTGACCAGCGCCCACCCACTTCCCTTAACCCAACTGATTGTTTTCAAAAGCACAGATTGACCAGGGACCCCCCCCACTTCCATAAACCCAACCAATAGTGTTTTCAAAAGTACCGGTTGACCAGCGCCCACCCACTTTCCTAATGCCAACCAATAGTGTTTTCAAAAGTACCGGTTGACCAGCGCCCACCTACTTCCCTAAACCCAACCGACAGTGTTTTCAAAAGTACCGATTGAACAGCACCCACCCACTTCCCTAAACCCAACCGATAGTGTTTTCAAAAGCAACCTTCAAAAATAATCCAGAAAAAGAAAAGCCTTTGTTGTTTTGACCACATTTTCTGATTGTACCACATTTTCACCCTGTTATTTTCTTGTTTATTTTATTTTTGGCTTGTGTTATAGTCTTTCCTGCTTTCTGTATATTCCGGACTTGAACCCCATCATTGTGGTCAGCTCCTCTCTGTATCTCAAGTCCGCTGACGTACATGGCAAGTTAACTAGACAAACTGGTAACAGAGTGAAAGCCAACCATACAGAGGTAACTGGTCAGCTGGTAGCGTGAAAAGGAATGGCGACAAACCACCCTGTAATGTTCATTTTAAAGATAAAATGCAGCCGTACGTACTTCTGGCTACATAATACCTTATCTCCAGAAGTTTATATAAGGCTTCATTTTCAGAAAAACCCTATGTTGAATTATAGTGTGCTTGCATAAATATACTTACTATGTATACTATTAATTGAGCTGCTGATTTTGATTTATTGATGCAAATGTCTTTCTTACACACGCATGCACACACACTCACTATACTTCATAAAACTCAATATTAAAGCCAGAAACTAAGTTTTTTTTGCATCGTAACTGATTATCAACAGCAAAAATGACACATTTGACCACTTCCCAATAGCAAAAACCATTAATAACCAAGACTGCATGATTATTTGGTGTCATGGCTTTGCAATCAACAATGTGGTTACAAAGGCTGATTTATACTTCTGCATCAAGCGCACACGTTTGCAGCCTTTGTGCGGTTGCAAAACCTTCGCCGTGGCTGATGTAACTACGCGTTACAACGACATGTGCAAACTCTGTGATTGGTCAGCTTGGTAGCTTTGACCTTTGTGAGAGCCGTGCAAACCTGTTTAAGTGAGTGTTTACAAGTGTAGAGTCTCATGAAGTAGCTCTAGATGTAAACTGCTGGTTTTTACCTTACCTTACCTTACCTTACCTTAATAATAATTATTAATAATTCCTTACATTTATAGAACACTTTTTTAGACACTGTAAGTGCTTTACATATTGAGGGAAATCTCCTCATCCACCACCAGTGTGTAGCATCCACCTACATGACAAGACAGCAGCAATATTGCTCCAGACCTCACACCAGTTGATTAGTGGAGTGGAGACAGAGAGATGAAGCCAATTATGATATGGGGATGGGTAGGAGGCCAATGGGAAAAATTTAGCCAGGATGCCGGGGTTAAACCCCTACCATTTTTCAAAGCACATGCAGGGATTTTTAACGAGTGAGGACCTCGATTTAACGTCTCATCCGAAAGACAGCGCTCACTGAGCAATATAGAGTCCCCTTCACTATACTGGGACAATAGGACTTACATGGACCGCAGGTTTAGCGCCCCCTGCTGGTCTTACTAACACCACTTCTGGCAGCAACCTAGCTTTCCCACTTGACGCAGAAGTAGAAATCAGCCTTAATGGAAGTCAATGGGGCAAAAACAGCCGCCAACATAATGAAAGGGTAGTCAATTTGGCCAGAGTCTTAAAATTCTTTGAGTCTTTAAAAAATTCCAAAGCATCTTCCCAAAATATGTGTCAAAATAAGATTTGTCTCCAAAATCATTCCACGTGCTGAAACACAGAGAAAGTTGTGGCCAAATTAACTTTCAAAATTTAAATTTTAACTTGTCTTTATTGTATTTATCTATGCTTTTAATTTGTTTATTATATTTTATGCATTATTTACTCCCCTACAGAATCATCTCAATCAATCTAAAATAATAAATTCTTTCCAAATGGAGATATTCAAGTCATCTGGCGAAATTGCATTCATTTTGCAATATGTAATCGCAGAATAACAAACAATTGCAATGTTAGATTTTTACAATATTATGCAGCACTAATGCATATTGAATCTTGAATATAAAAGTTTTGGGAATATTCATGAAGTTGAAAACGCTTGCATTTTATTGGGAGGGAATAATTAAATATCTCACTTGACTTTGAAGTCGTCAGCGGCCAGCCTTGCATTGTCTATCTGTAGAAACAGTCTGGCGTTGTCCATAGTCATTTCCTGGATCTGCAAACACACAGATATCATTGTCCTGCTTTGACTTTCTCAATGCAGCATTGAAGCATATCTTTTGTCAGGTTCTGTTTGGTTGTTATCAAACTGATAACCGACGTTTCATGCAGCTTAGTATCTGTTCATTTAAATGGTGATACAATCAGCAAAGATCAGACTAAAGGAAAACACACACCCCATACGAGAACAGTATAGTCATTGATTATGAATGTTTTTTTGCAGTCGTCGATAAATTTCATACTTAATAAAGGAAAGTAAACTAAATGAAATCAAATAATTGTTAATAAAGAGATGGAAAATAAACTTTTGTAATAAAACATTTAAAATACATCAATAATGCATAGGTGCATGTTTAAAGTATACGTTTGAAAAGTAAACTTGTAGATTTGACACATATACAATTTTTCCTTACTGAAATAAACTAATTATAAATCTATTTTCATGCATGTCATTATATTATTTTCTTGTAATTGCTCTTAAAAATATTTATTTTAAAAATACATAATTTGTGTATTTTAATTATCTTGACACATTTCTAAAGTTTGGTGCCTTTACTAAAAACGAAAATTACATTTATTCAGTATTTATTTTAGTATATATATATATATATATATATATATATATATATATATATATATAGTAATAGTTTTTTCATTATATTTTATTAAAATTAATTTAATTTTTATTTTTAACTTTATTTCATGTTTAATTTAATTTAAATTAATTTCATTTCATTTCGTTACATTTTATTTTTTAGTTAATTTTAATTACAATTTAAAAAAATTCTTTAAATTTATTTTATTTTAATTAAAATTACCTTCATTTCATTTAATTACAATTTTTATTTTATTATTTTATTTCATTTTATTTGTGTTAGAATAAAATGCGTGTCCCCCACAAGTCCAAAAACATGTGGTACAGGTGAATTGGGTAAGCTAATTTGTCCATAGTGAATGTGTGTGAATGAGAGTTTATGGGTGTTTTCCAGTGATGGGTTGCAGCTGGAAAGGCATCTGCTGCATAAAACATAAGCTGCGGTCACACTGGACTTTTCTCCCCATAGACTTCAATTCATACTGGCGACACCTGATTAATAAAGTGACTAAGCCGAAAAAAAAAACATATAAATGAATAAAATGCGTGTCTAATTTACCGATATTTATATTTTAATTGATATCTTTTGCTTCATTTTATTTATTTATTTAATTGGACACATTTATATTCAACTAATAATTTAATACAATCTCATAAAAATATTTTTAACTGCAACACATTGTCAAAATGTATTTATTAAAATAGCAATAATTTACTTATTTTAATAATCTTGACACATTTCTAAAGTTTGGTGCTTTTACTAAAAACAATAATTACATTTATTCAGCATTTATTTTATATTACAATAATTTAATTTAAATTCATTTTATTTTAATTCATTTCACTAAAATTTTTTAATTTAATTTTTCATTTAATTACAATTAATTTCATGTGATGTACTTTCATTACATTTTTATTTATTTATTTTGTATTTTATTGAAAATTTATTTTAATTCAATTTAAATTTTTTATTTAATTATTTATTTTATTTTTATTTCTAATTTAATTTAATTTCATTACATATTTTTCATGTTTATTTTATTTAAATTATTTAAAAAAAATTATTTAAATTAATTTCATGTCATTTCATTACATTTGATTTTTTATTTTCATTATTTATTTAATTTTATTTAAATTAATTTAATTTAATTATTTATTTAATTTAATTTTATTTAAATTTAGTTCATTTCATTACATTTATTTTATTTTATGTCATTTTATTTGTGTCAGAATAAAATGCATGTCTAATTTACCCCAACTTATATATTAATTAATATCTTTTGCTTTATTTTATTTATTTATTTATTTAATTGGACACATTTATATTCAATTAATAATTCAATACAATCTCATAAAAAATTTAAACTGCAACATATTGCCAATAAATTGTTCCATATTTACTAATACAAACAATTCAAATGTTTACACACACTTATGCATGTAATTACATTTCAATTTCACATTTTATTAGAAGCAGCAGATATAGTGAATTAAAATCAACAATCATAACCTCGCAACTGCATTTAAATGCATTTAAAGGGTGGAGAGACAGCACAATGGTTTTGCTCACCACACAATTTCCTTTCTCCTATTGTACAATTTAATAGTTTCAATGGGTCCCATATTATTCCAAATGAGGGAAACATTCATAACAAAGAACAAACAGGCGTGTCTAAACATTACCTGTGTACATTATGATAAGAATATATTACTTTAATTACATTTTTATTCTTTTAGTTTATTCTATTTTAATTGTCTTGTCCAGGTCTCTTAATTGTCTTGTAATGCTTTCCTCTTTTTTTCTATCATTATTACTTTTCTTTTGCCACTTTGATGAGGTCAGTCAGGCATACGTACATGGTCATTCACACTTTTTTAACATTTATTTAATTAATCAATGTATATTAAAGTAACATTTCCCATTGCCCATACTCCCATTGTACAATTTTATAGTTTAGACAACTCCCATATCATTTCAAAATGAGGAAGATGTCATACACTGTAAAAAAAACAAATCTGTTTTGAATCAAACTACCTTTTGTAATCATCTTAACTTTAGTCAAACTGACTAAAATATTACATTTAAACCTGATTAACTTATTGAAATCAGTTAAAGTAGCATAAAAACATTTTTTATATAATTTTTACAGTCATAACAAAGAACAAACAGGCGTGTCTGAACATTACCTGTGTACATTATGGTAGAAGACTTTTTTATTTTATTTTATTTTATTTTATTTTATTTTGAGTTTAGTTTAGGTTTGATTCTTAATTTTAATATTTTTTTATTTATTTTATTTTAGTTGTGTTTTGTTATTTTAGATTTTTTGTTTGTTTTAGATTTTTATTTTATTTTTGTTTAAATGTTTTATTTATTTTTGTTTTGTTCTATTTTATTTAATTTGTTTTGTTTTTATTTTATTTTTTTGTTTTGTTGTTTTAATTTAATTTTTATTTTGTTTGTATTCTATTATTTTATTTTTGTTTATTTTTGTTTTATTTATTTATTTATTTTTTTGTTTGTTTGTTTTTATTTTATTTAATTTAATTTTGTTTTAATTTTATTTTTGCTTTATTTTATTTTATTTTATTTTTGTTTTGTTTTTATTTTATTTAGTTTTGTTTTATTTATTTATTTTGTTTTGTTTTTATTTAATTTTTATAGGTTTTTGTTTTGTTTTGTTGATATAATTTATTTTTGTTTTATTTGTTTATTTATTTGTTTGTTTTTATTTTTATTTTACTTTTCATTTTATTTTTATTTATTTATTTATTTTTTTGTCTAGTTTAGTTAAATTTTTGTTTATTTTTGTTAAATTTTATTTTATTTTATATGTAGTGTCATGTAGTTTTACTTTATTTTATTTTACCTTGAATTCCCTGGTCTGTTAATTGTTTTTAATTGTCTTTTAATTTAACTTTTCTTTTGCCACTTTTTGTGAAGTCATTCACGCTATTTTAATTTATATTTTTCATTTATTTCATTAGATCAGTGTATTTTAAATTAACAAATTACTACAAAACTTTTATCAGCAGATTTTTTCCATCTTTACAAGCATAAACATGTTCAGATGTTTAGACACATTCATGCTTGTAATTAATTTTTAATTATGTTATGTAATTATTATATGTAATAAAGCATCTGTAGGTAATTAAAAGCACCAAAAAATGTCTGACATAATCTCACATCCCCTGATAATTCAAAGAGAGTAGCATAAGCCAAACATTATTGCTCACCACACAATACCCATTCTCTCATTGCACAATTTAATAGTTTGAATGACTCCCATATCATTCCAAAATGAGGAAAACAGTCATAACAAAGAACAAACAGGCGTGTCCAAACAATACCTGTGTACATTATGATAAGAAAAGCGTGCATGACTACTTCACACACACTATTATTTGCTCACCTGGTTTCTCAGATCAGCAATGGTCTTCTCATAGGCGCTCCAGTCTCTGCCGCTATCGGCTCCTTTCCTCAGCAGAGCCTCTTTGATTTGCTCCTCCAGATTATTGTTGGACTCCTCTAGAAGCCGCACTTTTGACAAATACCCGGCCAGACGGTCATTCAGACCCTTCATGGTCTCTTTGTCATCAGCTCCTGCGAAAGTATTGCTGTTGATCTGCACTTGCGGACGCAAAGTATTTGCCAGATTCCCAATAGCGGATGCAGAAATGGCTCCGAATAAATTGCCCCTGGATCCAATCCCGCCCGTCAGACTGGAGCTTGAGTAACTCCTAGAGGGGCTTCTGAATGACATGGTGTAGTTTGGAGAGAGTGTGTGTGTGTTTGCGAGACGCAGTGTGTGTGTTGGTTTACCTGCAGCAGGTTGTGTGGAGGGGGTTTGAGAGCTGCTTTATATATAGACCTGAGGCTGTGCTGTGATTGGTCCATCAGATGTAACACTACACCTGCAGGTTTCTCATTTGTTTGCAGAAATGACAATGTAGAAGTAATTGTTTAGTAAGGGGGCAATTCAGAGTCATAAAATGCCTTTTGAAAAGTGCGTAAGAATGATGTTTAACGTATAAATCATTACAATAACACCTTCAGGCCATGTTTATTTTTAATATCTAAAAAAAAAAGAGGTAAGATGTTGGGGTTTGCCTCTCTTAGTTGGTAGTGCTTGTATGCCTGTGAAATGTAGTAAAGTATTTGTTGCCAAATGTAGATGTACCATAAAATGTTTGAAAAGATTGGATGATGTTTGACTCATAAATCATGACAATAACGTCTTCAGGTCATGTTTACTTTTAATATCTAAACAAAGAAGTATGAAATAAGAAATTGTTTTTTGCCCCTCTTAGTTTTTAATCAAGGTTAAAGGCCCATAAACTCCCCCTCTTTTGGTTCAAGTCTACCTCAGAATTTTTTCAAAAAATGTTTCATGATGGGCGTGGAGCTCTGCGAGCAGAGGGAGGAGTGGGCGTGGCCAGCAGAGCAGAGGAGAAAGAGGGGAGCGAACAACTGTTGTCAGTCGGCTCACAAAATGAGACACAAACCGTGAGGAGACGCTTGATATTATAGTTTAAAAAGTTAAAATGCAAAGTAATAAACTAAGTAATTTAACGTTGTGCTACATTTGAGATCTGCTTCCTTCATGTTTGTCTCCGAGGCGGAGATTGAGGCACATTCTGACCAGGGCTAGAGCAAGCTGAACTGCCGCTCTAGGCAAGAGATGATCACGCCGCCCTCAACCCGAAATTGAAAACGGAACTGACCGGTTATCAAATTGAAGACCAGTTAACAGATGGGGTGCTGGGTCGCGGACATAACTGAGGACGTGGGTGTCTATTCTGCTGTTCTAGGCGGTCGCCTAGGTCACCGCTATGGATGTGCCGGCTCTGACGCCCCATTCACACGGGGCTCTAGTGTCAACGCTTGACTGAAGGCATGTCTGAAGTTGGGGCTAATGCAATCGACATAGCAGCGTCAGCCAATGAAATTCAGTCAGCATTAGGCCACTGTCTAGCTGGTGTATTTGCATACAGCGATTTGATTGGCTGACGCTTCTGTTGAGCTAGTCCCAACTTTTGCAGCAAGCAATGCCTCTGAAGCGGCACTGACAGATCAACAATGCAGTTTGGCAACACCTGACATCACCCATTCAAAGTGAATGGGAAGCGTTGAAGCTGACGCCCCGTGTGAATGGGGCGTGACAGACACATGAGAGCAGTGGGTGGGGAGAACTAGCATTAAAGGCACAGGCAGCAAAAACAGCTACTAGATGCTCAGAGCTGAAAATTACTAACTTGCGAAAGGTATAATAAATAATCTGAGCTGTAAATTTACAGACACATTCTGAAGACACAAAAGACTTGTCTTAAATTTTGGAAAAGGGTTAAAATAGGTGCCCTTAAAAAACGTATTTATATATATATATATATATATATATATATATATATATATATATATATATATATATATATATATATATATATATATATACATACACATAGCGCTGCTCGATTTTGGGAAAAATTATAATCACAATTATTTTGGTCATAA
Organism: Danio rerio; assembly: GCF_052040795.2. NCBI lineage: Eukaryota > Metazoa > Chordata > Actinopteri > Cypriniformes > Danionidae > Danio > Danio rerio. The sequence goes on along the minus strand of NC_141029.1, from coordinate 49,982,579 downwards.
TTGTAATCACGATTATTTAAAACGATTATCAGTTGAAGTCAAAATTAATCGCCCTCCTGTAAACTCTTTTTATATATAAATATTTCCCAAATGATGTTTAACAGAGGAATTTTTCACAGTATTTCCTGTAATATTTGTTCTTCAGGAGAAAGGCTTATTTGTTTTATTTCGGCTACAATAAAAGCAGGTTTAAATATTTTGAAACCTATTTTAATAGCTCAATATTATTAACCCCTTTAAGAAATATATATGTTTGATTTTTTTCTTTTGCAGAAGAAACTACTGTAATACAATGACTTGCCTAATTACACTAATTAAGCCTTTGAATGTCACTTTAAGCTGAATACTAGCATCTTGACGAATATCTATTGTACTGTCAGCATAGCAAAGATAAAAGAAATCAGTTATTAGAAATGAGTTATTAAATCTGTTTTGTTTAAGCTGTGCTTTAAGCATCTTCACTGTAAGAAAAAAAAGCTACAAAAGTCCTTCAGTCAAGAGCAGTGAGGGATTTTCTCCTTTTTTGGTTTGATTAATAATAAAAACAGGCTGCAGCAGGAATATTGCGCGCTGTCACTTTAAGAGAAGAACTGTTCTGATTTATGGTTTCTCTTTCACATGTCTTTTGATTCTCAACTTGTTTGTTTATTACACAAGTGAGGGTTAATATGAATAATCACTAAACACCGCTGTCTGACACAAATGTGCATGCATTTGACCATTGAGCCTGTCCGAGGATAAGCGGGCGCGCACACACACAACAGCGCGTGCTCTTTCGGGCTTTTAAAAATATGAATGATGCGCATCCCGTGCTGCAAAAGTGACATTACAGCACATGCTTTTAGTCATTTTCACGCGGAACTTAGCATTGCAGAGCAGCAAATGAGTACAACTGTAAAGGCGGTATATGATACAATAATCGCTTATCTCGATTAATGGTTTTTCATAATCGTTAGGAGCCAAAATCGAAATCAAAACCGGATTTTCGTTTAATTGCACAGCCCTACTTATACATTGTTATTTCAAACTACTAAAATGCCAATATATTAATATTAACGTTGATTTAGGATGCAACACAATAGACACAATAATTTTGGGGTTGGAAATACTAAACAAAGCATACCAAGGCTACAAGAATCTGCTTATACAGGATGTTCAGGAATAGTTGGATGTACACAGCTTTTACAAATAAAACCTCCTCCAACATATACAGTACATGTTTATTTGCATATCTGTATATGGTCTACAACTCCCTCAGATGCATGCAGTAAACATCCAAAAGTATAATAATACACGTATACATTTTAGATACCATTTTTAAAATACAATAGAATGCTTAAAGATTCTGAAATTGCTTATAGATTATTGATGTTTACGTCTGGGTTGGTGCTGTATATCACGGTGCAAAAACCTATGTTTTCAGTATGTTTTCTTCTATTTTAAAGACTTCACTATATCTCATATATATCATACATAATAATATTTCAAACTAAAATGTCACTTTGTTAAACTGTAGAGTTGAATTTTTTCGTCAAAGCAGAGATCAACATCCTATAATGCAATTCACAACCGTAAATAAACAGAAAACGCTTGTGAAATAGTTTGCAGAAATGACAAACACAGTATGGTATGTGGAAGTAGTAAAGGATTTGTTGCCAAATGTAGAATTGTTAAGTAAGTTGTCAATTCTGAGTCATTAAAGCTTTTTGAAAGGTGCGTAAGAATGATGTTTGACTCATAAATTTTTACAACATCTTCAGGTCATGTTTACTTTTAACATCTAATGAAAAAAGTAAAGGGTGGCACAGCGGTTAGCACTGTTGTCTCACAGCAAGAAGGTTGCTAGTTCAAGTCCCAGCTGGGTCAGTTGGTATTTCTGTGTGGAGCATGTTCTCTTCATGTTGGTGTGGGTTTCCTCTGGGTGGTCTGGTTTCCCCCACCGTCCAAGGCCATGCCTACAGGTGAATTGAAAAAACTAAATTGGCTGTAGTGTATGAGTGTGTGTGTGTGTGTGTGAATTTCTAATCCCACTGAAAGAAATCTTGTCCCGTCATACTCTCAGACCAAAGTTAAAATAAACTCCTGTTTAAAATGACTCCCGCTCCTGTACCACTCCCATATATATTTTTTCACTTTTTGTCCTTAGGTAAAACATAGGGCTCTATTTTGACGGTCCATGCGCAGAGTGCAAAACTCAGGGCGCAAACGCTTTCATGGTGTGTCAGAACGCATTTTTGCTAATTTAAGGATTATCCGCTTTGCGCCATGGCGCATGGTCTAAAAGGGTTGAGTTTATTTTCTTAATGAGTTATAGGTGTGTTTTGAGAATAAACCAATTAGAGTCTCATCTCCCATTCCCTTTAAGAGCCAGCTGCGTCGCGCCAAGAGCGCATTCGCTATTTACAGGACGCAAAGTAAGTCTAAGTGGAAAATCTGAGCATTTCACAAGCAAACAGTTAACAGTTTTTAAACAGAAAACTGTTAAACAGAGCATCTACTGCGTGAGAATGAGAGATAATAGATCACTTTCACTTTCGCACTTGGATAGGGAAACCTTTACGCACAGACATCAATTAGCCTATAAATAATTAATTGCGTTTGTTAAGCGCAAATATTTGTTTCAAAACTATTTCTAAATTCAGTTCTAAATTCCAGCAAACGAATAAATGAACAATAATATTGAAGTGTGCTCAAAAACCTGAGTTATATCCTAAAACACATGCTGTGCCCCATATGGTCTAAAACCTGACAGGTGGGCAAATCTAAGCTTGTTTTTAATAAAACAAATATAAATATGGATATAATAAATAATACTGCTAATAATAATAACATTATACAAAAGCAAATTGTTATGAATGAACTGAAAAAGCCTCTCGAGATGAAGAAGACATAAAAGCAGAGATTTTTCATATTTATGTAGGCTAGAAAATAATATGTTTTGTAATATTTTAATCCTTTATATTTATATTCTATATCTATTCTTATTGTATCCTATATATATCCTTAATATTTAAATTTTTTCATATGTAAAGATATTTGCCTATTGCTCTCTTGTGCGTATTAAGCAGTGTGTAAGCGAGGCGCAACTCTGCGCCAGAGTTTAGACCGGGTTAGTTTTGGTCTAATGAAAAATTTATTATAGTTTCTCAAAATAGCGACGCGCCAGCGGTCCGCCTCAGAACGCCTTCCTTTTTAGACCAGAACGCCTATGGGCGCACAAATGAGCGCTAATGCATTTGCTATTCAAACAGCGTAGCACAACGCCTCAAAATGACTCTTGCGCCAAGCTGAAACTAGCAAAAGACTATTGCGCCGCACCTTGCGCCACATTGCGCCGGGTGTATGATAGGGCCCATAGTATTTGATTTTATCTGCTCCTATATCTTGTTTTAGACCAGCTGTTGAGTCTCTTTTTCTAGAGTTTTTGGAGATCAGTTACAGTAAATAAAAGAAAAAAAAAGTACATAATTCACACCAAGATTCTTAGTAAAACATGTGGCTGTATGCATTATATGCATCCTAAATACATGAACACTTTCTCTTTTTTTAATAATTGTATTTTATTGGATTTTTCAAGAACAACCACAAAGACACACATACATATATACACACATACACAAACACACACAACACTAGGCACTGTCTCGAACAAATCCCATACAATGAGTCAATGAACAAATAACAATGACATCACAGTTTAGCAAGTGACAACAGAAAATAGAATAAAGAAGTAAAATTAAATAATTAAATATGTAAAATAAGTAAATTAAGTCTCTGAAGTATCCTCAGAGGTTGAGTGGCTGGTTTGCTCGTCTAGATAGTTTAAATTTATTAATCTCTATTTTTCAATATAATGAGTCCTCAAAAATCTCAGTCTTTCAATCTGTATTACCGAAGTCATGTCTGCAATCCACATTTGAAATGTAGGAGGTGAAGATGACTTCCAATGTCGAAGCAAAAGCCTTTTGGCCACAATCATACCTAAAGACAAAGACTGCTGGAGGCCATGTGGGAGATGAGAAATGTGTTGTGAATATCCAAAAATAGCAAGTTCTGCATCAGGTGGTAAAGATTTGACATAAGCTTTAGAGTACCAATCATACATGAACACTTTCAGTTTGATTCTGGTTTTATAGAGAAAGTTAGGCACATGAAAAGTTAACAGCAGATATTCCAGTCCTTGTCACTCACCACCATACATGCAATAGGTCTTCTAGTTTCAGTTCAGTTTATTAAATTTTAATTAGGATGAAAACACTGAACCTTTGACGGTTGCGAACCATTTTGTTGGTCAGATGATATTTAACGAAAAGATGCTTGGCTTATTCTTTCCCGAGTTTGTATTGCAAGTGTGCCTTTTCAGACTGCTCGTCCCTCAGTCACTGGTGTATGGACTAAGCATGTTTTACAAGAAGCATACAGCGTGCCATCACCATCACAGTTTACTCTCATGAACTTCATTAATATTTCAGACATCCTGACTAGTTCTGTTAAAATAATAGACTTTTCATTACTTCTGACTTTGCGCTGCAAAACTTTTTATCACCACATTAAGTTCTCTGTGGGTTCCAGCGCTGATGGCTTCTGGGTCATGTAGTTCTTTTTTAATTGTGTTACACAGTAATCGTATAGACGAATGACTAGTTTGTAAACATTCAGGATGCGTGCAGCAAGGTTACAGAAAAAAACCCCCGGGAGTGCTAGCATTTACAACAAGGGAATGACATCCGATGTGGTACAGAGTTTTTTGTTGTATTAGAGATAAGTTATATTGATTACATATTATATATATCATTTACATAATGCTTTCAGCATATTATAACAGTTTTTCACCCAGTGATAAACACAGTGATTCAGCAAAATTAACATTAAAGTGAGTGGCGTTCATCTGACAGGTCCATTTGTGATAACACCTTCCCAATGGATATTGGATAAGACGAAATGCCCAAGCATCCAGCCCCAAATATACAACTATCTCATTGAAACTCCAAGTTTTTTTACAAGAGAGAAGTTAAAGGCCTACAAGTCTTTGGATGCCAACAGTGTTGTTCTGTGTGGTCATGTGCAAGAGATAATGCTCCATGATTACCAAATTCAACACGCTGTATTGCTAAAAACAGAGGTTCTGCCTAGCCAAAGACAAGGATATAAGATTGAGCTATACAAGGCCTGCATGTAATCATCAACAAGCAAAACAACTGCATTCTGACAGTGAACTTTACACCTGTACGGCAGGATATGTGAACTTACATTTTTACATGTCATTCTAAGCATTCAGTGTCCGCAGTTTAATTCACCATATTTAACATTTTTTTTCTGAAATCATTGCTCCAATCAAAAATGATTAATGTGTATGATTCAGCATAGCGTGAACTCTACAGAGTCCAGCATTTTTAATTAGGTCCTCACTCATTCAGCTCTTATGATGGCTGCTCGAATTTAGCATTCTTCCGCACAACATGACATGTTTGCTATTGCAACCTGTCGTTTTTTTTTGCAATCGGTATACACGGTTGAACCCATGTGACGTCATGTGTGATGTGCTTGGTAATTCCTCTAATAAAAGGAAACTACAAAATGGCGATGCATTTTTTTGTCATCTTTTTATTGGTTGAATCCCGCTCCTGTCTGCTTATTCTTATTCTGTACCATGGGTTTCCTGAAAAAATGTCGCCCTCTAGTGTGAATGTGAGAGTGTGCGTTTTAACAATATTGGGTTGCAGCTGAGAGGGCATCTGCTGTGCATATTCTGAAATAGTTGGCAGTTCATTCCGCTGTGGAATGTTGATTTATTAGGGGTCGCCACAGTGGAATGAATCGCCAACTTTTTTTTTTCTGTCTCAGTAAATATTAGAATAAAAATGTAAGCATATTAAGCTTATAAAATTTAGGATGTGGTTTGCCTGTGAAAGTAGTAAAGTATAAGTTGTAATGTAGAAGTGATGTAGACAATGCGTAACATGTGTGTTTAAATATAAGAACAATGTTTGACTCATAAATCATAATAATACCTTCAGGTCAGGTATAATTTTAATAGCTTTTCTTTAGCAAAATTGGGGTTGGTCTCATGTAGTTAGTTCATTCATTTGTTTTATTTTTGGCTTATAATAATCAGGGATTGCAACAATAGAATGAACTGCCAACTTATCCATATGTTTTACATAGTTAATGCCCTTCCAGCCACAACCCATCGGTGGGAAACACCCATACACTCTCATTCACACTCATACGCTACTAGTTTATTCAATTCACCTATAGCACATGTGTTTGGGCTTGTGAGGGAAACTGGAGCACCTGGAGAAAACCAACACCAACCCTGTGAAAACATGCAAACTCCACACAGAAATGTCAACTGCCCTCTCCTAGGCTTAAACCAGTGACCTTCTTGCTGTGAGGCGACAGCGTTACCCACTGCGCCACCCTTTTTCAGTTAGTAACCACAGTAAATAACACATGTACTTTTCATTAAACTTGTCAATTATTTTTTGTCTCATATTTTAATCTTAACATTTAATCTACTTTTTTTTTTTACTCATTAAAGTAAACATACTTATATAGGCGGCACAGTGACTCAGTGGTTAGCACTGTCACAGCAACACCTCACAGCAAGAAGGTCACTGGTTTGAGTCCCGGCTCGGTCAGCTGACATTTCTGTGTGGAGTTTCTCCTACAGTCCCAAGATATGCGCTATAGGTGAATTGAATAAACTAAATTGTCCGCAGTGTATGAGTGTGTGTGTGTGTGTGTGTGTGAATGAGTGTGTATGGGAGTTTCCCAATACTAGGTTGCAGCTGGAAGGGTATCCGCTGCGTAAAGCATATGACGGAATAGTTGGCGGTTCATTCTGCTGTGGCGATCCCTGATAAATAAGGAACTAAGCCGAAGGAAAATGAATTGATAAATTGTAGACGTCACTGTGGAGCAGTGGGTAGCACGATCGCCTCACAGCAAGAAGGTCGCTGGTTTGAGCCTCAGCTGGGTCAGTTGGCATTTCTGTGTGGAGTTTGCATGTTCTCCCCATGTCAGCATGGGTTTCCTTCGGGTGCTCCGGTTTCCCCCACAGTCCAAAGACAGGCGCTATTGGTTAACCAGGCAAGCTTAATTGTCCATAGTGTATATGTGTGAATGAGTGTGTATGGATGTTTCCCAGGGATGGGTTGCAACTGGAAGGGCATTCGCTGCGTAAAACATAAGCTGGATTGTTGGCAGTTCATTCCGCTGTGGCGACCCCAGAGTAGCAAAAGGACTAAGCCAAAAAGAAAATGAATGAATGAATGAATTGTAAAACAGTGAAAAAAAGAAACAAAAAGAGAACAAGTAATGAAACAGCCCACAATAAATAAACAAATAAATATATGAACAGTAAAGTAAATTTATAAAAAAATAACTAAGTAAATAACAAAAATAAAAATATGACAAAAAGTAAAACAAATATCCACCGGTGTTCTGAACAATAAATATTGTAGTTAATATATTTATATAATATTTTAAAATGCTAATAGCTTGATTTTTGTTGGGCTGAATTTAAACAAATTATGTTTAGCTATGATCAACTTAATTTGTTTAAATTCGGCCTAAATAAATAGTTTGCAACCACTTACCTTAAAAAAAAAAAGTTAATCCAATAAAAAAAAAAATTCACTATGGTTTAGCTCCTTAATACTTCTTGAGAACACATCCTGTTCAGATTCTTTTAATAATAAGTTTTAAGAAATACTTTGCTTCACCTTGTCTTCAAAATAAATTCTTGTAGGATAAACAGTTTCCCCTCATGGCCACAAGAGGACAGCAGATGCCGTTTGAAACCCGTTCAACGTTGTGAAGTATTGAAGGATACTGCAAGTTAACGAGAATTATTTACATTATTTATCAAATTATCCATCAATTGTATTTTATTAACGTCCACCCCTACCTTAACCCTAAACCCGGCAATCACGGTAATGTAAAAACAGTAATTATACTGAGTACTATTGATATTTATTAAAAGGCTCATGTTAGACTCATATTAAAGGATCACAGTGCAGATTCAAACTAATATTTAATAGTCATTTTATGTCTATACACTTCGACAGTATCTATCAAAAACTATATTTTACCAATTTGTTCACAAGTTTTATTACTTTAAAATTTAATTTATAGGCGACGTGGTGGCGCAGTAGGTAGTGCTGTCGCCTCACAGCAAGAAGGTTACTGGTTAGAGCCTCGACTGGGTCAGTTGGGGTTTCTGTGTGAAGTTTGCATGTTCTCCCGACATTCGCATGGGTTTCCTCCGGGTGCTCCGGGTTCCCCCACAGCTTAAAGACATGCGGTACAGGTGAATTGGGTAGGCTTAATTGTCCGTAGTGTATTAGTGGTAATGGATGTTTCCCAGAGATAGGTTGCAACTGGAAGAGCATCCGCTGCATGAAACATGCTGGATAAGTTGGCTGTTCATTCAGCTGTGGCGACCCCAGATTAATATAGGGACTAAGCCGACAAGAGAATGAATGAATGAATTTAATTTATATATAATTTATATTATGTTTCTAATAAATATCTAGTAAGTAGGATGGCATAGTGGCTCAGTGGTTAACACAGGAACACAGGAAGAAGGTCGCTGGTTTGAATCCTGGCTGGGCCAGTTGGCATTTCTGTGAGGAGTTTGGATGTTCTCCCCGTGTTGGCGTGGGTTTCCTCCGGGTGCTGCGGTTTCCCACACAGTCCAAAGACGTGCGCTATAGGTAAACTAAATTGGCCGTAGTGTATATGTATGTGAGAATGTAAGAGTGTATGGCTGTTTCCCAGTACTGGGTTGCAGCTGGAAAGGCAACCGCTGTGTAAAACATCTGCTGGAATAGTTGGTGGTTCATTCCACCGTGGCAACCCCTGATTAATAAGCGTTTAAGCCAAAAAAAATTAATTAATTAATTAATCTATTAAGTTTAGGTCAGAAAAGCATATGTAGTTTCATATCTGTTATTCTGAATGGTGAAGAAATAATAATAAATTCAGTTTAATTCACCTTTGTTTGTATAGCGCTTTTACATTGTAAATTGTAAATTGTGTCAAAGCAGCTTCACTTAGAAGAATAATATTTAATCTAAATTTTGACATATCCTTTTCACAAAGGCTATTTGAAATATTAAAGTAGCCTTTTTACTGTAATGTTTGGACAACAAAATGGGATTATATACACACACATATATTTATATATTTGAACTCAATTATTTATTGTTCCAAACCAAATATTTAACTAACATAACTATGAAGTAAAACACAAAACACAGTGCAGTTAGGCCTGTCATGATATCAATATATCGACGTATTGCAGAACACATGGACATGACCTCAATCATTTTTGGTGGAGGATTTTTTATCGCCCATACATAAAAAACAATTTTAGCAACATTTTAGCTGATTGTGCAGCATCTCTATCTCTGTTGGAGGTGTCAGTGTCAGTATGTGGGTTTCATGTGGGTGTCTGACAGCTGAAAATAGATCTGGTAGCAGATATCACAGCCTCTGTTACTTTTTATCTTGCACTTTTTTTGTAAACATTTATTATTAATATTTGTTTAGGAAATGTGTTTTTATATTCTGATTCCAGTGCCTAATTAACAAACTGTTAAAATGATTGTAATTAAAATAAATATACTTAAGACTAAAATATTAAGTGTTCTTTGAAAGACTGTGTTTGCATTGATGCTATTATATTATTTATTGTCATTCTGGCGTTATATAATGAGTGGCATAAAATGGTCTTACATGGCATAGATTCAACAAGGTACTGGAAATATTCCTGACATTTTGCTCCATATTGACATGATAGCATCACAAAGTTGCTGCAGATTTGTCAGCTGCACATCCATGATGCGAATCTCCTTTTCCTCCACATCCCAAAGGTGCTCCATTGAATTGAGATCTAGTGACTGTGGAGGCCATTTGAGTGGACCTCATTGTCATGTTCATGAAACCAGTCTGAGATGATTCACGCTTTATGACATGACGCGTTATCCTGCTGGAAGTAGCCATCAGAAGATGTGCACACTGTGGTCATGAAGAGATTGACATGGTCAGCAACAATACTTAGGTTGGCTGTGTTGTTGACACTGCTCAATTGGTGCTAATGGGCCCAAAGTGTGCCAAGAAAATATCCCCCACACCATTACACCACCACCAGGATGGATCCATGCTTTCATGATGTTGATGCCAAATTCTGACCCTACTTTCTCAGCAGAAATCGAGACTCATCAGACCAGGCAATGTTATTCCAATCTTCTGTTGTCTAATTTTGGTGAGCCTGTGCGAATTGTAGCCTCAGTTTCCTGTTCTTAAAAGAGTGGTCTTCTGCTGCTGTAACCCATCTGCTTCAAGGTTTGATGTGTTGTGTGCTCAGAGATGCTCTTCTGCAGACCTTGGTTGTAACGAGTGGTTATTTGAGTTACTGTTGCTTTTCTATCTGCTTGAACCAGTCTGGCCATTCTCCTTTGACCTCTGGCATCAAAAAGGCATTTACACCCACAGAACTGCTGCTCACTGGAGATTTTCTATTTTTCTAACTATACTATGAAAACCGCAGGGATGGTTGTGCATGAAAATCCCAGTAGATCAGCAGTTTCTGAAAATATTCAGACCAGCCTGTCTGGCACTAACAACCATGCCGCATTCAAAGACACTTAAATCACCTTTCTTCCCCTTTCCGATGCTCATTTTGAACAGCAGCAGATCATCTTGACCATGTATACATGCCTAAATGCATTGAGTTGCTGCCAAGTGATTGGCTGATTAGAAATGTTTGTTAACAGGCAGTTGGACAGGTGTACCTAATAAATTTTGGTAAAATATATCATACAACAAAAAATAGATATCATGACAGGCCTGAGTGCAAAATGATGATTTGAGAACAAAACTACATTTAAATCTGACACTGTGCAGGCTGCACTCGTATTAAAATTATATTTAAAAAAAATACAAAGTAATTGAGTGAACAGTTTATTTATAGATCTATCTTATCATACAGCCCCAGTTTCACCACTCACAGTTTAGTATCTTCCCATGACAACTTAATTTGTTAGTATAATTAAAGATGTTTTATGAAAAGAGAAGTACTTTAACGGTATGCAGCGTGACTACTGAATGTGTGATAAAGCACTGTTTGCATGCCATAAACATTTTTTATCTTTGCCATATAGGCCACAAATCCAGAGATGCGGAAAACTCAGGAGTAAACAAAGCACTGCAGACAAACATTGTAGTAGAGCTTTTACCTTCTTCGCCAGAGCAAAGATGTAAGATGAACTACTGACAAACAATCAAAAGTAAATTTTTTAACAGAATCCAACCCAGGCTCATTCTGAAATTGGACCAATATAGACATTTCTAGAGAGCGGCAAATACATCCCAGGAGCTGCAAATTTTTGCAGTTTTTGTTTTAACCAGAGGCCGCTGTGTACGCTTTTTGAGATCTCAAATTTCTCTTGCGAGTGTCATTCATACCTGCTGTTCTCACTTAAATCCACCAGATGCCACTGCGGAATGACTGGCTGACTGACCCACTCTCCTCCTTCCTTAAACCCAACCAATAGTGTTTTCAAAAGCTCGATTGGCCCGCCCACCCACTTACTTAAACCCAACACACAGTTTCAAAAGCAATCCAGAAAAAGAAAAGCACTCGCCTGATTTTTATTATGTTTCAGATTTTACCACATTCTCACCATGTTATTTAATTGTTTAATTTATTTTTTGGCTTCTGTTTTTGTCTTACCCACTTTCTAAAAACCATTCTTCACCAGACTTGAACATTGTCGTCGGGGTCAACTCCTCTCTGTCACGAGTGGGGGAGAATGACACAACGCAAAAAATCCAGTGCAGCAATTTATTCTAACAAACACTAAGGTTTCCAAAAAGACAAAGTTTTCCCAAAAGACAAAGCTTTCCAAAACTTGCACAGAACTATAAGCAGGATGCAAATCTAGTCCAAACGAGAGAACAGGCAAAAATCCAAAAACGAGTAAATACAAAAAACAGGGTAGGAGTGCTGAAGAGTGCTAACAAAAACAAACACAAAACAGGAATCCAAGAATTATCAAAATACAAAAACTAGATGACCAGACGTAAGGAGCTAACAAAATCCTAAGGCAACTAAAACAGAGAACAAGAGGGTTTATAAAGACAGGACTAAATTATTAAACACGAAACAGCTGTAACATAACACAATCAGTAATACAAGGATTATGGGAAATGAAGTGAAACTACAAAACAAACTAGTGCCCTCAAGTGTCCAAACTAGGGCACTGCAACAGGTGTGACACTCTCTGTGTCTCAAGTCCACCAACGTTCATGGCGAGCTACTGGACAAACTGGTAACAGTGGGAAAGCTGTTCATACAGAGGTAAGCGATCAGCTGGTAAGCACAAAAAGGAATGGTGTAATACCACCCCTTAGCGTTCGCTTTGAAAACTGAATGTAGCCATACGTACGTCTGGCTACATAATTCACGATCTCCAGAAATGAATATAGGGCTACGTTTTTAGAATGAGCCAATGTTGTCAGAATCACTGCTGAACTGAATCGTGACATTAGAGATTATGGAAATCTGATAAAAGCATGGAGTAGAAATAAAACTACATATTTAAAAAGGATATTCAGGAATTACTGCACTTTTAAACTACCCACAATACAGATTAAAGGGCCATAAAACTCCCCTCTTTTGGTTCAAGTCGAGCTTAGAAATTTTTCCAAAAATGCTCCGAGATGGGTGTGGAGCTCTGAGAGCAGAGGGAGAAGTGGACATGGCTGGCAGAGCAGGGGAGAAAGAGGGGAGCGAACAACTGTTGTCTGACGGCTTACAAAATGAGACACAAACCGTGTGGAAGCCCAAGAGTTTATAGTTTACAAAGTTAAAATGCAATTAATTGCAAGTAATTTATTGCCCTGCATTTGTTATTTGTAGTTTCATATACACATAACCACAATTTGTTCTATCATTATGAAAATGTTTATATAAACACTATAAATGAAGAGGACTTCTCTCCTCCTCAATGCTCAGGTCTGAATGCAGACACAGTGGACAGCAGTGCAGCAGGTCTCTTGCCCTTTCTATTTCAACCATTAACCCTGCTGGTTGGTAATCTGGAGGATTTTAACACAGCAGCACAGATATGAGCGATGTGTCTGAACTCAACTGATAAAAGTCCACCATTCTCCAATTCTCGTACATCTCTCCTGACGAAAATGCTTGCTGCAAACCAACAGCTAAAAAAAACAGTGTAACAAACCCCGTGGATCATGGAAACAAACACATACCACCTGTGCCGTGTGCAGATTCGGTTTTACCCAGTCATTAGGTCTCACAGCTTGGTAGGTCACACCTTGCCTTCAGAAAGCATGTGCTCTCGTGAATAATTAAGAAGCAGGGTCTTCTCATAGAATAAGAAAACTCCACTATGAATAATAATGAGAAATCGACCCATCATCACTCCGCTAGCAGATTCGTGCTACGTCACCGATTTTCACCCTAATAATGATTTTAAACCTGGAAGATGAAATTAGCTAACAAAGGCTCAAAATGATCCAGTTTTCCCCACAATTAAAGCTAACAAGATACTAAAGCATGGCGTCCTTTTTAAATTATAGTCCGTCTGTAGGGAAATGCATGATTATCATTGGGATTGGAGAGGAGTGTGTTTTAATGCATATCAGCGCTGTCTGGTTTTGCTCAGAGAGAGGACTCTTATCTCAGAGGTGTAGATCTCACTGCTGCAGGCTTTTGCTTGTATAAATCTATGCTAGTCTTGCGTAAATCATTTTGACTCGCAGACTCAAGATGTGCCATTTCACCAGGAAATAAATCACAACTTTCACACCTGTTGATTTTTCACGCATAAACTGCAGAAAATTCCTTGGTGAGTGTTTGAGTTGTTTTCTAAAGTGTAAATATCTTTCATATTTCAAATGGGTAAATATTGAGTAAAATATGGACAAACATGTATGTTGGGTTTTATATAGTCCTAAAGATTTAAAGGGGACCTATTATGCCACTTTTTTCTAGATGTAAAATAAGTCTCTGAAGCCCCCAGAGTGTGGAGTTTTACCACAAAATAGCACTCAAGCAATGTTTTATAACTCTTTGAAGCCGCCCCTTTTAGGTTTTGATTTAAATTGTGCCGTTTTGGTGACTGTCACTTTAAAATCAAATGAGATCATACTCTTTTCAAAAGGGGCGGAGCTAGAAACGCTAATGCTTTATCATAGTGGCAGATTCAAAACAGGACTAATGTTATCTGTGTGAAAAACTGACAATGTCAAAAGAAGTGTCTCAGAAAAAGGCAGTCTATGGAGACTACAGTGTTCATTTGTGTATCCTAAACCTGCACATTTATAATGCCGCTTAGTCGCTGACATTATCTTCAGCAGGTACGGCAAGAAAACTCTCATGGCAAACAGCTGCTTCTCACTCAGGGCTGTTTATGCTAATGAGGGAGAAATGGCCACTAATGGGCGGGACTTTCCCCCTCTGATGACACGTACAAAGGGAGAATGTCAATCAAAGGGTTTCTGCAGACTGTTTTCATCACGTGTGATTTATAAAACATAAAATTAATTAACATTTGCTATTACAGAGGGGTTAAATTCGCACACTGTTGTAACACAATTGTGTTTAAACCCCTTATAAAAGTGATTTTTGCTTGATAGGTCTTTTTTAAGTAAAAACCTAAACACATTTTTTTGAGTGTACTTCATATTTGGGTAAAATATTGATAAACCCAGCAGTTAAATGACATTCTAAAATAGTATTTTACTCAGATTTGTTCAAATTGTATCTCTTTTTCAGAAAACATGAATTATTACGCTTTTATTTGAACTTATTCTACTTTATTTAAAAAAGAAATTATTACAATATTCTTTTATTACACTAATTTTTAACTTTAATCAATGCTGAGTTGTTTTAACCTAAATTTAGTTTTTTTTATTTTCATTTGTTTTATCGTTAATTTATTCATGAAGTCACTTAATTTTGATATAAATTCTGTATACTGTAACTTAATCCAAAAAAACCTTGAGAGAACCAAACTCAGTTCGGCACAACCATTTTAATTTCTCTGCTGGCCAAAAGTCTTGTGGTGAGCTGCAGTTTCACCAGTTGAGGCTGGAAGCTGGCCTCAGCGAAGACTCATCTGTCCCTGGAGCGTCACTGTAATCAGTCTCATACTCTCCACTCTCCCATGACCACCACAGCAGCTGCTCAGGATACGGCCTGGTCCCGGATATGGACACCTTGGGATCATCTCGTCGCTGGTCTTGGGTCCAATCAGTGACTCCGCATAATCTGAGGACCTCAGGATGAGGATCCCCAGGTGGAAATGGAGAATAAAGAGAATAATTAGCGTAGCTGCTGTACATATTGTATATAAACAAGATGTAGAAACTTGTGTGGAAACCCGCTAGGTGATGCATTGAGTGTATGCTTTACTAAACAGATAGGTCTTTAATCTAGTTTTGAACTGAGAGAGTGTGCCTGAGCCTCGGACATTATCAGGAAGGCTATTCCAGAGTTTAGGAGCCATAAAGGAGAAGGCTCTACCTCCCTTACTCGACTTTGCTATTCTAGGTACTACCAGAAGCCCTGAGTTTTGAGATCTTAAAGAGCGAGCTGGATTGTAGTGAGACAGAAGGTTGGTTAGATAAACAGGAGTTAGATTATTTAGAGCTTTATAGGTGAGAAGTAATATTTTAAATTCAATACGAAACTTAACAGGCAGCCAGTGTAAGGAGGATACAATTGGGGTGATATTTATCACATTAATAGTAACTTATAACAAACTGAACAAAAACAAACAAACATACAAAAAGTCTTAATTATTCTGTCAAACATATCCTGCAGGAAGTTTGGGGTAAAATGATAAAGAATTCAAAATGTAAAGCATGAACATTTCAGTATTTGAGTGAAAAGTCTCTTCCTTTGTGCATATAGAGAACATCCAGAGAACATCCTGATGGATCACTGGCAATAAATATGACTGAGAGCAGGACAAACAGGAAGAAAAAAAGATGAGTGGTATTGCTTTAGGTCTAGTGTATCTGATTTTGATCTGGTTACCTGTTCAGTATGCTTCTGATAAGTAAAATAATCAAATCTTAAATTCTGATCTGTAGCTACACTTCTGCTGTCATTGACGAAAGCGCCTTCACAATTGCTCTTATTGGATCTGGTTTTCAGAATGAAAGGTCACGGCAAAGTAAATGGCCTGAATCATCCTGGCCACATATGATGCATCTGCTTTTGGGAGTCGTGCAGATGGATTTTATGGTTCAAGTCAATATAATGAGCATTTGTCGAGAGATGAGAGTATTTGTCATGAAACCCTTTAAATTTCTGGTCACCGTCATTGGGAATCTCATGATCTTTTATTACCATTATGTAAAAACACACTTAGAAGAAAACAACAACAGCAATGGGATTTGTGTTTTGCTTGCATTTTTATTGTAGTGTTTTGATTGATTGATTGATTAGTGCTGGCCAAATATTAATCCCGATTAATTGGATCCAAAATAAAACTTGGTTTTGACATTATGTACAGTGTGTGTGTGTGTGTGTGTGTGTGTGTGTATATTTATATACACATATGTGTGTGTGCGTGTTTGTGTAACAGCTCTAATAGAAGTGAAATATGAAGCTAAGGCTTAAATCTGAAAGTGCACCGTGTTTAAATCTATTGATTCATAAAAGAGCCGACTCATAGTGCTTCAAATGAATCATCTTGATAACGAGTCTTTAGCCATTTTGGAGTGACGCTGATACAAAACTTAAGCCCCACCCAACTATTGCATCCGCAAACTTTGGTAAATTTAAACCCGCAGCCCCGCCCACAAACACTGTAGCAAAGAAAAAGAGGAAGACAAACACTGTAGCAGATCCAGGTTGAATCAAGTCGTGAAGACGCTGTGCTCAGCTGGATATTATTGGAAGTGTGAGGGGAAAGTTAGATGAAAGTTACCCAAAGATGAAACTGAAGAGTCAGTGGTTGAGGTTCATTTTTGCAAAAATACTTTAGCATTATAGCCCTCATTTTTCTGACGAGTGCTTTAGTAATCTGCATGCTTAAAACAGGGGATTCGTCATCCAATTGTTAAAGGAAGGATCAGAAAAGATTATTGATGTGTGGGACATTGTCAGAGCTTGACAGGAACTTGCCACTGTTTGGATTAATACTGAATGTGTGTCATGGTTGAGAACAGAGCAATTTGCTGGTGTTTAACTGCTTCTGGGGGACCGGGGTTTAGGTTCAGGGGTGAAGTGTTGGAATAAAACTGTTAAGAGCCAGGTACTATGGTGTTAGTAGCTACTTTAAGCATGTTTTGGGGGGTTGCTGCAATTAGGTCCTATACCAATGTTGGCAACCCGGGGGTTTCAGAGACCGTACCAAAATGCTGAGGACCGGGGGAGAGGCTGGTTGAAATTACGGGAGTTTTTCGCGATAAATAACAAAACGGGAGGGTGGCTGGAGATGGGTCTGAAATATGGGAGACTCCCAGGAAAAACAGGAGTGTTGGCAGGTATGCTCAAACATACACTTGGCACTCTGACTACTTCAGTATTGTTGATAAGCTGTGGTTAAAACAGAAAAAGGAAGGAAGGAAAAAAAGTTTATGGATACAACCAGAGCTTGCTTGTTTTTAAACAATATTTAAAATACGTATCTAAGAAATAAAATCTAAATTGTTTTTATTTTTGTTATTAATATATTATTGTATTATTAAACGTATTAAATTCTAATATATATATTTATTTATTTGTTTATTTATTTTTTGATAGGGCAAATAAAAATCTTTTCCATCTGGGCCATTTGAAAAATTCCTTAGTCCTTAGCCCTTTATGAGTCTAAAATTTCATTCATAAATGTCCTAAAAATGTCGTAAAAAGTCCATTTAACTCTGTGAAACCTGTAGAAACCCTTTAAAAGGAATGGCAACATTACAAAGTGGTAAATCCAACTGTTTTGAAATGTGTTGCAAGAACTAAAATTAGACTGTGTTCATTTAGAAAATTAAATCTAAATTAATAAGGAACACATTAAATAATATTTGTAGTATTGTCTGCAATAAAATACAAGTCAAAGTAAATTTAGAAATCACTAATTACTTTTTTTTTGGCGTTTTCCATACTGTCGCAACTTTTTCTGATTTGGGGCTGTATTTAATGAAGCCGAGTGTCTTCTTCATACTGGCCTGAAACGCTGAGTTGGTGTTTATTTAATGCTCTTCTAATAGGAACATATCTCATTTGTTATTCATATTTATAAACATAACATACCTTATGCAGAAGCGAGAGTGACTTTCCTCTCTCGATGAGAAGCTAAATAGAGACGCTCTCATCAAAACCTCAGAGACTGCAGGTCAAAGGTCAAATAAACGGTTCACTCAATTACTTATGTTTGTATTATTTGAAATTTATTTTTAATACAAGTGCAGCCTGCACAGTGTCAGATTTAGATATAGTTTCGTTGTCAAGTCATCTTGATGAACTGTGTGTTGTGGTTTGTTTCATAGTTATGTTAGTTAAATAATTTTTTTAAACAATAAATAATTGAGTTCAAATATACGTGAAAGTCCTATATTGTTTTTTTTTTTTTGCATCAAATGAAATATACAAACATTACAGTACAATTACAGTAATCAGGAGCTGGTCTGCTGCATTTAAAAGGCCTTTGTTTGCATTGTTCAGGATGAACACCAGAGTGTAAAGATGGCTAAATCTTTCCATAATATCAGACCCAGAGAACTGTTATGGAATTTCATGAGACAAGACAATAAGAATTGCTATGCAATTATAACAATAAAATTTCTAGTCTGAGTAGCAGACCTGCAAAAGAGCAAGTTCTTCAACTGCCTCAGTCATCCATTACGTGCCCCCCTCTCTGCCACCCCCATCACTTCTTCATTCAGAGCTCAGGTCACTGAGATTCCACATCTATAATCAAGAAATCACTCAGGTACAGTCATATAAGTATTTGGGAATTCACATAGACTGGTCTCTAACATGGGACACTCTCGTAAACTGAATCTGTGAAAAGCTTCACCAAAGACTGTATTTTCTACGAAGGTTATTGTTTTATGGTGTTGATGAGAAAATCATGTACTTATTTTATCAAGCTGTATTTGAAAATGTTATCAGGTGTGGTCTATCTACATGGTATGGCAATCTTAAATCTGAAATAATTTTTTTTTAAATATTATCAGAAATGCTACAAAACTAATAGGATCTGAAACTTTTACTAGTTTACAAACACTCTACGAGCAATGCACTCTGAATGAAGCGAAAAGAATTTTAAGTAACCCATCTTATGTCCTCTTTCCATTTTACGATCGTTTACCTTCTGATAGAAGTTATAGAGCTTTCCGCTGGAAGCGAAACAGACTTAAGAACTCTTTTATTCCAATGTCAATCAGACTGTTGAACACTGATCGATAATTTATGTAATTCTTTTGCATGTTGGCTTATTTTTAATTGTCATTGTATCAGAACCTGCTGAAGTGCTGTGTGAGTCCACAGAAAATGTCTTCTTGAGGGACAATAAAGTATACAAACAAACGAACCTCATCTTCACCCGCTTCATATGGTGTATCTTGTGAATCAGTAACTTTAACTTGCATGTTTGGTATAATTTCAAATGTCTCGGTGTGATTGATAAGTGGTCTCAATTTTTGAGTCGCTTGTTTTATGGTAATTATTGTCTGAGTTTGGGAAAAGTCCTACTGAAGTTTGAAATTGTCTGTCAATTATGAACTTTTTACTCCAGGTGCTGATTAGTTTTTAGGATAACATACGACCAGCAAGAGGCCTCATGAAGCTTTTGTTATCTTTAATTTATGGCTCTTTGTTCTGAGTTGAGTATTTAAAGGAAATGTCATTGGGATCTTATAACCAAGACACCCCATTGCAGCATCTCTGAGACATATGCTGCAACGTACTTCTCGGGTCAGGTATACATAACACTTTAATTTATCTTTGAGTAATGGATGTTGTATTTTTGCAGTATCATCTCTGAACTGGCTTTCTTTTAATATCTCTTATATCCAGTAGATTAAGTGGGGTCTGCGCTACCTTTATGATTTGACATGATTAGATTTTCATTTCTCGAGACGCATTTGACACTATGGAGTCATTTTGGCTAATCGCTGATATTAGCAAGTTGTAAGGAAGTGGCTAAATCAACTATTTTTTTAGGATGATTAAGCAGTTTGCAACGATGTATGCAAATCCCGGGGCGTGAAACTCAGAGGGGCGTTTGGTCCCTAATGAACATATAACTGAAGAGTATGGGATCAGATATAAATCGAAACTCTAAATTGAGTCATAAGTGATGAATGTGATCCATTCTTACAATTAGAAATACAGTCTAAATTTGATGGTCACTTAAAATTGGAGTCAAATTAAATTCTGAGCTAAAAAAACAAGTATAAATAAATTCTAATAAATAACTAGATTCTCTTCAGAAGCACTAGAAAAGGCTTACATGCATTTAACCTTCGACCAAGCTGTTAGTTTCGTCATTTGGGCTAATAGATGGACTTCTACAAGAGTCAGCGTCTAACTTCTCACTTGCGTCCACCAGCCTGTTCTTCATTGTTTGTATTCTTTGTGGTTCAGTTTTTTCATGTGTCGCTTTGTTGTTAAGCTAAGTTTTTTTGTAGCCTACTTTACCTGATTATCTGGAAGTTGAACGATCTCTATGAGTATTGAATTATCAGATAAAAGTTTTTGTTTTGCTAATTGCTAACATTGTTTGCGAGAACTCTAGCAACTCTGATTAGAATAGTGTTTTGTGTTAGTTTATGGAGTAATTGCCACCCTTGTAGTTTTGATTTGAATAGTTTAAGTAGTTTAGTTAAGCGTTGGATAAGTTGAAGATTTTGGTTTTGGTTCTAGGTTTTTCTTTGGTTAATTAGTTTAGTGGGTTGAGGTTTAGTTAGATTTTTTTGTTTTATTTATTTCTTTGTTTTGCCAGCACTCCACCATGGAGAGTCCAAAAACCTTTTTGTATGAGGAACTACTTTCTTCCGCTATTCATTCACATCTGCAGCTGACGTCAGAACAGCAGAAGCCTTTACTAATTTGCCAATGTCATTTTAGAGCTAGTATTTGAATGATTCTTTAGAGTAGTGTCTAAAGTGATGACAAAACAGCTGATTTTGGTCACATTTTAACAGTATAAGGCTGAACTGTATGAAATAAACTGCTAGCTGCAATCTAAACAGCTACATTCTCGACTAAAAAAGCCTCAAAAGTACATTATGTTGTCCAACAGCTGCAATACTTGTCAAACAGAGTGTTCTCTGCTTTTTGCTGTACGTGGGTGGAGTAATACACAAAGGTGATGAGGTAAGAGGCGGTACGAGTGCTGTTACTGGCAGAATATTGCATGGCTATCAACCAATCAGATTCAAGAACCAGACAGGACTGTTGTGTGTGTGTGTGTGTGTGTGTGTGTGTGTGTGTATATATATATATATATATATATATATATATATATATATATATATATATATATATATATATATATATATATATATATATATATATATATATATAAAGAATAATTATTCATATAGTAAATTTGAAAGTAATAAAACTTGTGGACAAATTGGTAAAAACTAGTGTTTTGAAGGATATCGCCTTAATGTAAAGATATAAAATGCCCATTAAATTTTAGTTTGAAGCCGCACTATGATCTTTTAATAATATCCTGTCGCTTTAGGTTTAAATGAGATTGTGCTCTTTAAAAAAAAAAAAAAGGCCTATGTGTCAGCATAGTGGCAGATTCAGAACTCAAATGGCAGACGGCTGCTTTTCACTTAAGGCTGTCTACGCTAATGAGGGAGAGATCATCACTAATGGGCGGGGCTTTCCCCCCCTCTGATGACACATTTAAAGGGAGAATGTCAATCAAAGTGTTTTTACAGACTGTTTTTATGAAGTGTGATTATAAAAAAAAATAGGATTAATTCTATTAGATGCTGGTTATATTCACAGAACTGTGTTTAAAACCTTTATAGTGAGTTTTGCATAATAGATCCCCTTTAAGATTGGCAGTATTAGTTTGCTTTCTGTGATCAGCGCAGCTGAAAATATTGGGTAACGGAAGTGAAGAGATAAAATTGTGTGAGGGAGTGTTTGTGTTTTTTTTTTTTTTTACACTTTTGACCTTCCTCAGCTTCTATTTCCAAACTATGGGGAACAGAGAGTCAGACTGAGAGGCTTAACAAATACTATCGTCTTTATATAAATGCACATGTGAGTAATGATCAACATTAGAGTCTAGTTGCCAATGTTTGTAGTGAACTTACTGAAATATTCCCAGGGGACTCAATGTTTTTCACATTTTACCATCAGGACAGCTCGATTAGTCTTTATATCTCTTGTTTATAGTTGCTTTGTGATTCAAGCTCTTTTTCTTGTTGCTCACACTGACATTATGCAAACACACATGATATTTAAGTGCATTTCTTGTCCTTGTGAATACACCGAAGGACAGTTTCTGGGAATGAGCGTATGAGAAAGAGCTTTAAAAAACCAAGTCTTATCTTAGTGACAAAAATA
>NC_141029.1:49770000-49790000 GCF_052040795.2 Danio rerio | reverse complement strand
CACTTATTAAAAAAGTCATCTGGAATAGCAAAGAAAGCGTTCTTGCAGGACTCCCAGAGTTCATCGAGATTCTTTGGATACATCTTTAATGCCCCCTCCTTCATCTTACACCAGCCATGCTCAATAATGTTCAAACTGGTGACTGGGATGGCCAATCCTGGAGCACCTTGACATTATTTGCTTTTAGAAACGTTGATGTGGAGGCTGAAGTATGAGAAGGAGCGCTTTCCTGCTGAAGAATTTGCCCTCTCCTCTGGTTTGTAATGTAATGGGCAGCACAAATATCTTGCTACCTCAAACTCTTGATAATGCCATCCACTCTGCAGATCTTTCACACCCCCCCCCATACTGAATGTAGCCCCAAACCATGACTTGTCCTTCACCAAATTTGACTGATAACTGTGAGAATCTTGGGTCCATGCGGGTTCCAATAGGTCCTCTGCAGTGTTTGTGATGATTGGGATGCAGTTTAACAGATGATTCATCTGAAAAACTTACACTTGTCCAAATGATCAACTTCAAGTCAAGTTATTATTTTTCTTTATTAATATTATATTATTATCTCAGGTAGAGTAGGTTAAACAAGTTAAAAAGCCTTTATTATCATGGCTATTATTTAACAAATAAATAAATTAAACAGCACTCATGTACACCACACCTACACTTTTCGGCAAAACTTGCCTTCATGAGGGAGATGATAAATCATAGAAAACAAGATCTAGATTGCTATCTAGAGAACACTATCAAACAGACTTGAACTTTGGTAAAGTAGTTTGAATGACTATTAATTAATTTATAGCCAACCTGAAATATTTAAATCTTGTTTTCTGCATTATAATTCATCTGCAAAACAATGTAAACTTGTATAAAGACGTGTTGTTTACTTTAGTTAAACTATTGTTTACTCTAGTAAGCTCATCGGGTAGATTGACCGTTCACTCCAGGGCCTCCTCTTTTTTTTTTACTCTCAAAAACAATGACTTTAAAACAATGAAATCTAAGCCCGGAGTCTCTCCTGATTTCCCAGAAAAGCTCTATTCGAACAGCAGACATGGTTCTGGTTTTTGTTTCTGGGATCAAACAGGAAGCCTCTCTATTTGCTTCTCCACCCAAATATCTGTCTTCTTTTCATGTGGGACACTATCAGAGCGAGTGCAACTCAGCCGACTGTGTTTCATGTCCCGAAGGCACATACGCACTTATCATTGACTTAATGGAAAATAACACGACTGTCAGCATTGCAATTTTCCCACTTTTTAGACCAAAGTGTGAAATGTTCCCTGGAAAACAGGACACAGGAGAGACCCACCCAGGCCGAGGTTATGCATCCACACATTTGCAGATTTCCCTCGTTTTTTTTCCTCATGTAATTTCCAGAGTCGCATCCGTTATGATTTTATGACTAATACAGACTGTGAGTGAAGGGCTGGCAGCTGATGGAAATCTGTCCAGAGACTCCACTAATGGAAATTTGGTTAGCTTCTTTTTTTTGTGAGGAACTAATTTGATATGGACATCTGCAGAGAGTGACAGTTTTTTTTTTGTGCCAGAGGTGGTGCACATTTGTACAAGAGTATAGGGATTGGCATGCAATGTAAACCTGCTGAATTAAACCAAATTATGTTGGTAAATTCAGCCTGATCTCACGAGAATATGTAGTATTTTACGTTTTGCCAGTTTTGGGGCTAACTCGTACAAATTCGTACTAGTTCAGTTCAAGTGTGCCGCAAGCCTGCGTTTGAGTGAAGGTCTCGGTTGTTAGATCGCCCCCTGGGGGCTGGCTGCATTACAAGTCATAAAGCCCGCCTCCTCCGTGTTAATGAAGGAGACTTGAGCCCAAATAAAAAAAATTATTACACTTGCAATAAAATGTCCTGAAAGATGGTTCTGGTCGATTAAGGCACTGGTTATTGTGCTGAAATAGGTGCAGATCTTCATTTTTGTAAACAGTTTGTTTTTAGCAGTAATTTAATGCTGGGCGTGTCATCGTGATTGACAGCTGTGATTGACAGTTTCTCAAAGCAGCGCGTCTGAGCTTCAGCAGAAGACTGAAGTGTTATTATTCGATTTCTGTGTTATTTTACCATGACAAAATGAGTTCAGCAGTAAACTACAGTTTCTGACATACATGATCCTGGTGGAACACTGTTTATTCGCTAAGGTCAGGGCTTTTTTCGGGCTTTATTAGTTTGCTGATACACGTACGCCTAGCCACCCAGATAGCAAAATACACTAGGGCCAGTTCCAGCTAGATTCTTGCCTGTTGGAGACTTACCCCTCAGAGCTCAGACTGACTACCTCTGCTGTACCTACTCCGGATGCCTGGACTCACAGCCCGATTCCAGTCCGAGTCAATCGAGCCAGATGCGGCGGCCGAGCGAGCCGCGCTGCCGCATGCGAGCCGGAATCAGCCAGCGACGCCGCGAGTAGGTTATGCGCTGCGGCCCGGAGCTGGCGCGATTGAATATATAAAACCCTCATATTTGTTAACGTTATTACATCCATTTGTGTTGATATGGCAGCAAACGCATGCTGAGAAGTTCGGGGGTGTGGTTGATTTTACATAAAGCGTTTGGTTGGAAGCTCGACTCTGCTCATTTTCGCGGCTCCTCCTCTGGCTCCATCAGACAGTCCTTCTGCGCATGTCAAGGCTCCAATTTCAGCAGTCTTTTGCGACAGTTTGTGCCCGTCAAGCAGGCGTTTTGCCCTCAAGGCGTTCAATCGGAAAGGGGGCTGTCACGTCGTCCATATTTTTTACAGTCATTGGTTCAGTCGCACGAAATTGTCAGATTTTAAAAAGGAGGCATGGCACGTAAACCATGCCTGTAACCAGGGGGAGTTCGGGTGGTTCGAAAGAACCACCCATGGCCAAAAGGTCCAGAATTTGTCCTTTTAATTATTTTAAGTAATTTTAATATTACATAATATATATATTATAGAATTAATATAATATATTTATATTCAATATATATTCAATACATATTCCCATCACTTCAGAAGGTGATCTGGGATGCATTCCAGATGAAACTGGACAGGTCTAATTAATTTTTTGACAAAATTAATATAAACAAAATAAATTATGACCTGGAGAAAATCTGACCTGCGCCTGAAACACCTGTTTGTGCGCTTTTACGGCCAAAACTCTATTAAAACATGTTTACTTTAAGCATAGAACTCGTGTTTAACTTTTCAGGCCTGTAGCCAGGAGGGTTCGGAAGACCTACCCCTCACTGACAAAGGTCCAGAATTTGTCCCATACATGAGCTTAGTTGTCCTATTTTGACTGCTATGCCATCATAAATAATTGAAAATTATCCATCGAATAAGGCTTTAAGACCAACCGGAATTCTCTTGTTGGCTTTTGCTTCAGTGGCACTATAATCTCATGTAAGAGAAGTCTTCTTTCACTAATGTATTGTTTTTAAAAAGAGAAAACTTTTTACAGGTAACTTTTATTCTAAATCTTGGTTCTTATTTCTGACATAAAAACGAGCAATAAAAAGGTGTGAAGCACCCGAAGCGGACTATATTAAATTAATTTAAATATTCATCTATTGTTGATTTCCAGGAATTTTCAAATGTACTTTTTTTTTTTTTTACCAAAGAGAGTAGAAAAAATCTGAAGAATTCATTATTATTGTTTTAGACCAAAAACAAAAAACAACAACAACACATACAACGTGCAACCAAAATAAATAAATAAACGTTAGTCGTAACAATGTTGAAAATTGAACTCTACAGTTTAACAAAGTAACTTTTATTGGCATTTTGGAAGATTGAATTAATATAATGTATAAGAAATTATACATATAGAATAAAAGTCTGTAAAATAGCAGAAAACATACTGGCAGTTTTTTATTACAATGTTTTTGTATCATAATATACAGCACTGAGATGTAAATACGATTAATCTATGAGCTAATTCTGAATGGCATTCCACTGTATTCAAAAATTTTATTTATAATGTGTTTGTGTTTTTTAGGGCCTTCTCACACTTTGCTATCCGTAACGTGCCTAAGCCCATTTCCCGGATCATTTGAGAAGTGTGAGGGTGCTGAATCGGGCTCAGTTTACTTGGGCTTTACGCTTTTTCACGCGGTACGCTTGTGTGTGAGTGCAAAACACGCCAAAGCCCGAAATTGAAAGCAAGACGTGACTTTTAAGTGACTGTTTCATATGGATTTATTAATCATTCTTACTGTTCAGTGAACGCAAACTGCCGTAGTTTATTAAAGACGCAAACCCCTCACTGCACAACAGCTGCACCTACAGCAAACCTCCTCATTCCTGCAGCATGAGGGCTTTATTATTGTTTATGAGCGTCAAAAGTGGCTGATCTGTTCGGCGAAATAGCTGACTGCATCATCGATGACGTAAGTGTGCCCAGGCCCGATTGTAATGTGAGTGCTGGCCGTCGGGGGAAACGGGAGGGGGGACAAGCCTCCAGTTGAGGAAGTTTTTGTTGAGTTTTAATTGTGAAAGTTGTGTATGCTATAACGCGCTTCACCTTTCGCGGCCTCGCAGGTTCGCAGATTTTTTTTGTGCAATTTGAGTTTTTTTTTTTTAAACAGCGTATTGTGTTCTGTGTCCTGATTGGCTGTCGAACATTGTCAATCAATCTCCTCCATGTCTCCTGTACAGTACAGAATGCGTTCAGCTGACCCAATTATCAGCGGCTGTCTGCAGTGCCCAGCTATGAAACACTGTTCATAATTCTGCAGCACCAGAGAGCGCTGTCTAAATAATTTCCTTTTAAATATCATGGAAATGTGCACGTCCAGTGTGTGTTACTTCCAACTGTCATGTGCGGTGCGCATCAGGTGTGCTACCCCCCTAAGGATGGAGTCTGCTTTAGCTTTTGGGATCAGTAACTACAGGAAAAGAACATTAAGCTGGATGCCAACATTTTCTACACAAAAGCTAAAAAGCTTGTAAAACTTTTTCTGAATGCAATTAATGTTTGTGCCTGACAGGTTTAGACCTTTGATTTTATTCTATTGACCTTATTATAAAATGCAGAAGTGCGGCTGTTTTCGCGATTGTTTCAAAACTTACGATTCAGTCGCCTATGGGGGAAATGACTAGGAATAATAAACAGCAGAAAACAATCAAACTACTTGCTCTACAAACAAATGTTTGCATGACTATACAGACCAAGTATAATAATACAATAGGAAAATATCAGTTTGCAACATCAAACAGCGAAACGAGCAGTTTTTAATGTCTAAAAATGAATGGAAGTGAATGAGACTGGAAGTTTCGAGCCAAAAAGATTTAAATGGCTGCGCCCGATCATCGGCGAAGAAAAAGGTGAATAATACTGGACTTACTTTTCTACAAAAGTTTAAACTTTTAAGAGTGTTTAAACAAGAGACAAACTGCTAATGCCTGTCTGAGAGAAGTGTACAAAGTGTGTAGTAAGGGATTTTACAGCCTTAAAACATCTATAATAAGTGTACAAAAATAAACCGACTACTTTGTGGATTTCGCCCATTGCGGGCTATTTTTAGAACTTATCATGGAATATCATGGAACCACTGTACATCCAACTATTCCTGTACATATAAGTATATTCTTGTGGCCTTGGTAGGCTTTTTTGATGGTGTTGTTGCATCAGGGCTGCACAATATTGTAAAAATCTGACACTTAGATATTTTGTTTATCTACAATATGAATATAATTTCACCAGATGATTAAATAGCTCTATTTGAAAAGATTTAATTCGTTTAAATAGATTGGGATGATCTAGTCTTTTTCTGTGCAGCGCGTTTGCATTTATAAATACAGCAAAACAAAGATAAACGTGAAATAAACACCACTTTATGGTTTTCTGGAGAGTCTAACAGCATCCGGGTACAAAAATGGATCAGTCAAAAATAAAATAGCGTGGTCATCATTGTATGAATTACTTAAAAATAATCATATTTTTCCATCTTTAATAATCTAATCCTGTGATGTGGCTATTGTGGATACACACATTACGATTTCATCGCTCAAACGATAGATGCAGCCCTAGTTGCATCCTAAATCAACATTATCATCACCCACTGTGTATAGGGAAGATGAAATTGGCTGCACTAGTTTGGCTCAAACCCAGACAAAGTCTATCTCCCGCAGCCAGTCCGGTCTAAAACCACTCAATTAGTCACAGTCCGCTCAGCAGTCTATCCGAAACGGTCCCTCAACCATTGTCTGTTTATCCCAGTGTTCTCAACTTAATGTCACATGAAGCTTATTTTGTGCCCTGTCTCCGTGAAACAGGCGCTCATGCAGAAGATTAAAGGTGTTTGATTGTGGGCATGGGCCGTAACCACTTCCAGCTCTGTAATGTGATAGACACATGCTGCGTTTAACGCAGGATGTTGATAAAGTGGACTACATGACTGAACCTTATACGTGATTGATTTGGTGTGCTCAGTAAAGGCAGTGCAAACATTTTAGTGTTTTGAAATGTTTTTCTAGTTATGGCAATGTCCATTCTTAATATTTGTTTTTTTTTTTTTTTTACATTTATTTATTATTTATTACTTAAACAAATATGCATTAATTAATTAATTTCTTTATTTATATACATATTTATATACATACATATTTATATACATATTTATGTATTTTTGTTTATATGCATATTTATTGATATACATATTCATTTATTTATTTATTTAAATAATTTTTATATATACATATTTATTTATTCATTCATTTTCTTTTCAGCTTAGTCCCTTTCATTAATCAGGGGTTGCCACAGCGGAATGAACCGCCTACTGGTTTTTACACAGCGGATGCCCTTCCAGCCGCAACCAATCTCTGGGAAACATCCACACACTCATTCACACTCGTACACTACGAACAATTTTGCCTACCCAATTCACCTGTACCGCATGTCTTTGGACTGTGGGGGAAACTGGAGCACGAACACGCAGGGAGAACATGCAAACTCCACACAGAAACGCCAACTGACCCAGCCGAGGCTCGAACCAGCGACCTTCTTGCTGTGAGGCGACAGCACTACCTATTGCGCCACTGTGTCACCTTTATTTATTCATTTATTTATTTATTTAAATTATTTTTATGCTTACCTATTTATGTACATATTCATTAATTAATTTTTTTTATTTAACTATTTATACGTATATATGTATCTATACTTTGTTGCTTTTATTTATGATCATGTTTGTATTGATGTTTTAATTTGTTTACTATTATCATTTATTTTTTTACTTTTATCTTATCAATTCTGTACAGCACATTGCTTTGCATTAGTTGTGATTAATTGTGCTTTATCCATGAATTGAAATAATTTCTTAATTTAAAAAAGTAGCTTTTAAAGGTGCCCTGTGACGAAAATCTTGGTATAACAAGGCATAGTGGCAAAATAAAAGATTAGTATATGGAAATGGCCATACTGTGAGCCTCAGACACCACTGTTTCCTTGTTCTCATGCAAATTCCACAAGTGTAAAACCCCGGTGGACAATGGGCCAATCAGAAGACAAAACAAACTATGACGAAACTCACGTGCCACGCCCTCCACTTTTGCATGTAGGATTACTTTAGGTCATTCATCCGGAACTGATGGGCAGCTACTATTTAAGCATATATTTAATTTATGTATGCGGGACCTTTATTTTAAGAACGTCAGCCCCAGATTGTTTTCTGTGCATTACTGGGCAATAACAGCAGGAGAAACTCCCTTCAGGACGCAAAATGCAACATTTACAGATTACATATTTATTAATCTTAAGAGGCAAAAAGTGTTTAATTGCGTCTTTTGTTAATTTATTGTGTTTATTGTGAAATTTGATGCGCATTTTTCAACAAACACTGTCAAATCACTCAGCTTAAGTGTCATATTTTCATGCAAAGGTTGATAGTAGTCCCGGCTGTTTTTTTTTTTTTACAATATAGCTTTAAAATACGTGATACATCGCTATTACTCTCTTTTATCAAGTTTAATTATAATTTAGCCTGTATCCACAACAAATCTAGTGAGCAAAAAAGGTTAACGTTATATTTGTCTATGTGCAGCGTACATCATGCTCTGTCTGTGTGTGTGTTCAGACAGAGCATGTGTGCACGTCAGAATGGAGCTCATAAATATTCATGACACAAACCATATATGGTCAGTCATGGATCTTTTGATTCTGTTGGTTTTTTATTAATTGATAATAAATGAGTTATAAAATTGTTTTTAAATATTTTTTGAACTTACAGAAGCCATAAACCTATGTAGATAACAGGGAACAATTTAACTTATTAAACCAATGCAGTACACGGCACCTTTAAGTGCGGATTTGCTGGTGAGTTTGTCGCTTACGCTTATATGTCATGTGGAAACCAAGGCATCAGGTGTTTCTCCTTTCTTCATCTGCTATAAAAATCCTTCATCTCTCGTATCGTGTTTGCTTTGACATTTTGATTTAAGACTGTATACTTTTTCTAAGTCCACTCATACCTCATATATATATTTATCCAGTGCTCGTTTAGTTTATATCACTTTCTCGACAATCACAATTTGCCCATCAGATGCAGCCGTGGGTCTGTTGTGATTGTGAAATGCGTTATTCTTAATATCCCTAATGAGAACGTTTACTCAGACTGGCAGAAACGTCCCACGGGGGTCAAGAGCAAGCCCATTTTGCAATTTGTTAAAGGCAGTCAATCTTAATTACGCTGCTTCTTCCTGTCCTAACAGGATCTCCCTGGGGTGATGCACTCCATTTCATCTGCTCATTTTTACATGTCATTTTCTGTTGTAGCCACGGATGTGATGTTATGGCATCTTGAATAAAAATGATGGCTCCACTAGTGATGGGGGGTGTATGTACAGTTGAAGTCAGAATTATTAGCCACCCTCTATATTTTACTCCAATTTCTGTTTAACAGAAAGAAGAATTTTCCAACACGTTTCTAAACATTATAGTCTGATTTCGAACTACTGAATTATTTTATCTTTGCCATGATGACAGTACATAATAATTTACTACATATTTTTCAAGACAAATTTTCACTGTTCTATAGACAATCAAAAAAAATCTTGCTTAATGGGGCTAATAATATTCACTATAAATGGATTTAAAAAAAATTTAAACTGCTTTTATTCTAGCCGAAATAAAACAAATAAGACTTTGTCCTGAAGAAAAAATATTATAGGAAATACTGTGAAAATGTCCTTGCACTGTTTAACAACATTTGGAAAATATTTGATAAAGAAAAAAAGCTGGAGGGCTTATAATTTTGACTTAAACTGTATGTGTAATATACAGTTATGTATATCTTGACAACTATTATTAATGTAAAGCAAATTAATAAAAATAATAAAAATGCCTATTTAATATACAATGGGTCTGTAATTTTAATGTTTATAACAATAATATATAGTTAATATTTAATGTATTTAAATTTAATACAGATACCTCACACATTTACATTTACATTGACAAATGTTAGGAATAGGGTTGCGCGATGTCGACCAATTTGACATCGTACGAAAGATTGAAGCAGTGTACTGACGCTGTGCCGCCTTACCTAACTGATTCAAAAGACGAAGAGTCATAGATAGAGTCATTAAAATTAAATATCACCTTTAACAACTATAGTGAGACGCCATCCAGTGGTACATCTTTGATAAACTGTCCAACAAGCACTGCTCTCTGGGGTTTTGTGCTCAAAGCACCCGCTGACTGCCTGGGGCTCAGATGTGCGCATATACTGCTGAAGCGCATGACAGAGTTTGTGCTCATGTGATGTGCGTTTTCAGCGGTGTAGTGTGGATGGAGATCTGTTCAGAAATGCTAGGTGAAATGCCAGTGTGGACATGGATTGTTTTTATTTTATATTGCCATTTTAAAACTGAGACATATTAGTGTAAACGGGGCCTGAGTGTGTGTTTTTTGTAAGCGGGTTGCTGTTGCGACAGGGGCGGGGTGGAGGATCACGATGCCAGCTCAGCATCATGATGTCTATCCGCCATCGGCGATGGACGATGGCATCATCTATCACCCCAGCCCTTGTTAGGAATGAGTATCAATCAAGAGTGGTTTTAGTAGTGTTTCTAATTAATTTAAACATCTTTGAATCTTTGACATATATTCTGTTCTACATTATAATTTTTTACTTGGTAAATTTGTTTCTTTTTACTTTGTTTCTATTTATTTTTTATGGCATGTTCTTGAGAAAACTCATTCTATTCTATTCTATTCTATTCTATTCTATTCTATTCTATTCTATTCTATTCTATTGCCTTAACTCCCAGTGCAGACAGTGCAAAAAATGTGAAGTTCTTTAAATAAAACTGCTGTTCTTAAGTAGTGTTTGATTTGAGCCCCCTCCCTCTTCTAGTTCTTTTGCTATTCTATTCTATTCTATTCTATTCTATTCTATTCTATTCTATTCTATTCTATTCTATTCTATTCTATTCTATTCTATTCTATTCTAAAGAGTTACTGCTTTTTAGTGTTTATATTTTGGCTAGTAGCTGTAGCATAAAATCCATTTTATTTACTTTATTTCTCTATTCTATTCTATTCTATTCTATTCTATTCTATTCTATTCTATTCTATTCTATTCTATTCTATTGACATTACTTTTAGTAAATGCAGTGTTAAAGTTGTTAGAAGATGCATGTTTTTTTAATAGCATCTGATTTGAGCTGTTCAAAAACACTTCTATCAGCACTCATACCAATCATCTCAGAACTCCTTTTATTTACTCAGTTTTATTTGTACTTGCATTAAGCTCTTGGTGATTTTTTATTTTGTTCTCCAGTTCTCATTCCCTCGTGTTTGTGTTTTTATGAACGCCATGCCTTCTTTTATTTATTATTTTTTTACAGTTCTTTAGCTAGTCTGTTCTATTTTCCCATTAGATTAATTTAGATTTACTCCTTTTAAATATTTCTATTTTGTTCAGTTGAATAATTTCATTGTATTTACTATTCTTTAGCTATTCTTCTCTATTCTGTTCTATCCTATTATTCCATTTTATGTACAGTTCTTTAGCTATTCTATTTTATTCTATTCTAGTCTATTCTATTGAAGTCTATTCTACCATTAGATGCACTGCTTTTTATTATTTATATTTTGTTCAATTGCATCATTCCATTGTATTTACCGTTCTATTCTATTCTATTCTATTCTATTCTATTCTATTCTATTCTATTCTATTCTATTCTATTCTATTCTATTCTATTTTATTCAATTCTATTCTATTCTATTCTATTCTGTTCTGTTCTGTTCTGTTCTATCCTATCCTATCCTATCCTATCCTATCCTATCCTATCCTATCCTATCCTATCCTATCCTATCCTATCCTATCCTATCCCATCCTATCCTCTCCTATTATTCCATTTTATTTACATTTATTTAGCTATTCTGTTTTATTCTATTCTATTCTATAGAATATGTTATGTCTAGTAAATGCAGTGTTAAAAGTTGTTAGAAGATGCATATTTTTCAGTAGCATCTGATTTGAGCTGTTAAATTATCAGCACTCACTGTTTACTAATCATCTCAGAACTCCTTTTATTTACTCAGTTTTATTTGCACGTTTTAGTTTTGGACTCCAGCTCTCAACCGCTCATGTTTGTGTCTTTGATGAATGCCGTGTACCCCTTGCTAACCCCCTCCTCCTCATCACCCCCCTACCCTCCTCCTCCTCATGGCTAGAGATGCACTGCAGCATCCAGTGAGCGAGAGGCAGCAGCAGCCCTCCATATACTCACATCAGGGGTACAGCCAACCAGGGACGCCCCGACTGGATGAAGACGGACTCCGTTTATCCTTCTGACAGGATTATAATTGAATCCAGCGTGCCGGACATTTAGGATACGAGGAGCAGAATGGCCCGTCTGAACTGGTGTTTGGCGGCTCTTCTCAATTGGGGAAAGTTCCTCTTCTTTTGCTTCTTCCCACTTAAACTGTCCAGGACAGGGAAGGTAAAACTCAATCTGAAATGCTTTTTGCATGGTCTGTCATAATCATTTCTTTTCATGTTTATTGTTTTAGACTTAGAGTTACATTGTTGGTTCTTGACACACGCTGTATAGTCCACAATGTCAATTGCTAAGAGGATCCATCAGTTTTGTTTTCGCAAGCGTAACACTCTGCTTGAGTGGATGCCATTTAATGTATCAGGAGGTTTGAAATATCGCAGGTTGTAAAAATTCATCTCGGGCTGGCTGTGTGCTTTTACAGCCACTCTATTGATTATCATACCAATGAGCTTGTGTGTGAAGTGTTCGGCTTTGTAAAAGTTGGAATCCTTAATACGATATTGGAAAGTGCCAGCTATGTGTAAAATGTAGCACTGCGTACACCATCGCAAAAGGACTTGCATCCACTAAGATTAAACTACACTGAAAAAAAATGCTTGGTTCCATGCAATTACTTCATGTTGTCTCAACACAAATTGATTAAATTAAATTAATTGTTTTAACAAATTAAAGTGGATTCAACATAGAACAATTAGGTTGGGCCAAAAACTTAAAATTTGGGTTGTTTCAACTCATTTTAAATAAGTAGTTTGAACAGGCACCAAAAGTAATTTTTTTGAGTGTAATATTGCAGCTCATGAAAAGACAAGTATTGCTATTAAGATGACATCTGCAAATAATCAGTAATATGTCAATATTTATTTGTATTAGCCTTTACAAACAAGAAATGCGAAATAAACTATCGAATAAATAAAACCCTTAGACTTAGCTTATTTATTTAGATAAATAATATATAGACATAGTTCATGGTAGTTAGCTTAACCAACGTCAACAGAAACTTTTTCAGCGTTTTTTGTTTTGTATATGCTAAATATTTAACAGTCAAAATAATACCAAAATCTTACAATTATGACATCCACATCGTAAAAAACATAGAAAAAGAATAATAATTATAATAATAAAACAATCAAAAAAAGTATAGGCTACATTAACATTTGAAATAGAAAAAGAGTAGTTTGAATATAATCATAGTTCTGATTAAAAACATAACATAAAATTGTTCTTATATATTTTATATAGTCTTTATATAGACTAATATTTTATATTATTTTAGATAACACGTTTTCATTATTTAAAAGATTTAATACCTTTATTAATCAAATCATTTCTATTTCATCAGCTTTGCTATAACCAGATTCCTGATAAATATATTTGTGAGCTTTAATTTGTAATATTGCGCGAGTGTTATATGCCAGCATGGAGCAAGTTTATATGTATGTCAGTGTAAATTTGGGTGTGTATGCGAGGATCGAGTATATACACGGATCGAGTTTTTATGTATGTGCGTGTGTTAATGTGGGAGTATATGCACGGATCGAGTTATGTATGTGCATGTGTATGTTGATGTGTGCATGCATCAAGTTTATATGTATATGCGCAAGTTTCATACATGTCTTGAACATTCAGTAGTATAGGTTTATATGCGAGTAATTGAATAGGTGTATATGCACTTGTTGATAAGCGAAGTTTGATTTAAATCCTTCACGGTGCCTCATAGCCATCTGTGTTTGCTTCATTCTCTTCTAGCACCGCTGGTTTCGGTGGATAATGGTGATGTTGAGGCGACAGGTTGACTTAAACTTTTATGATGCCTCATCTTCTGACTCTCAGTGTGTTCTATCGGGTGGAACAGATTTGATGCGTTCCCGCTGCTAGACGGCACCACTCTCCCGCACTTTTTGCAGAGCACCAAAACTATAAGTTTATCTGAAGTTAAAAAGCCGAATCACTTCCATACCACTGCATTCGTCTTTCCTCTCTCATAAATGAACTTGTCTGCATTCTTACTTGTGGAAGCTTGTTAATTCATAAACGGGATTCAGGGCACTCATTTGTAGCTAAAACTTTCCGCGACAGAGCTAACCAACTGCTGGCAGCGTGTCTTTGATGTACGTCATCACGCAAGTGACATCACGCTCTTTCTGATGGTTGTGCACTGCAAGTCATTCAGTGACAAATGATACGATGTATAAGATCAGATAATTATAATAAAATGCATATATGCAAATTTATATCAAAATACCAGAAATGAGTTTGAAAATCACATCACCGTTATTGAAAAAATCTATAGCGATATATATTGATATGGAATTATTGTCCAGCCCTAGTTAATCAATTTGATTTCCATGGATCGTTTTTGTGTGATTTTGTTGTCAGCACATTCAGCTATGTAAAGAACAAAGTATTTAATAAGAATATTTCATTCCTTCTGATCCAGGATGTGTTATTTTAGCATTCCCTTTATTTTTGTGAGCAGTGTATATCGTTATCAGCAAATGAGATGACTAATATGATGATGAGATTTTTGTTATGTATCGTCCCACCTTGAAGTAGCTTTGGATAAAAGCATCTGCTGAATGCATACATGTAAGAACACCAACAGTTTTGCACCATTAACGCAACATAAAACATTTGAAAGGATCCTCTTCATCTTATCTTTGGACCATGTGTCTTCATCTTCATCATTTTGGCATAAAGCATGCATTCTTTATCCAAAATGATGCATTCTGGATGACAATCAATGCATGTCAAATGAGCACTTAGCATGTATAAAGAGCATTGCATATCTGCTGTGTACAGACTGTATTGTGCAGCGTTCTCACTGGCTGAAGGCCACTATACAACCAAACGCTTATAAGGCTCCCCGCAGATTGTTTCACAATGACGGATTTGGGTACAATGGTGAATTTTAGAGATTTCTCCTCATAGTCTGCTTGCTGCTTTGATATTATTATACCAGGCGGTTTGGAGAAGGGCCAGAAACCTCTTTGTGCTTCTATCTGCGGGTCTGGACACAAATCAAGTGTCCTCAGAGAAACCAGACATGTGTGTGTGTGTGTGTAGGGAAAAGAGACATGGACAAAAGGGTCAGATGTATTTATGAGTGTTCATTCAACAGCGGCGGATATTACCAGACTTTGTGATAATGAGGATTGAGAGAATGTTATTAGACTTCTGATGATATCTGGTCCATTTCGGAGCTTATTCTAGCCTGAAATTGCTCACTTAGGGCTATTTAAACTGTATGTTTGTTGTTCTCTTTGATAAAGACATTAATTTGATCTATGATTGTGCATTGATTTCTCAGTTTCCATATGCACACATTGTTTTGACTGAAAAAAGTTCAATTCAGCAACTTGGAAAGAAAGTCAGTATGTCCTGCTGGAAAGAAAGGGTGGACTTAATGGGATCTTAGCAAGCATTTCTCTTTCAGCATAAAATCAATTTCAGAATATTGGCACTTTGATCGTAGTCCTCGCTTTTTTTTCCTCTGGCATTCATCAGTGGGTAAGATAAAGCAGCTTTTCCAACACAGGCTCATTGGTAATTCCTGTGCTTCATCCTAAATTTTTGTGAAAGCACAAAAACATGTTTAAATACACTTTTTTAGTTAAATCGAACACTACTGGGCAGTTTGGAGCCTACAAATTGTGTTCAATTTCACACT
This sequence comes from Danio rerio, assembly GCF_052040795.2. Classification (NCBI taxonomy): domain Eukaryota; kingdom Metazoa; phylum Chordata; class Actinopteri; order Cypriniformes; family Danionidae; genus Danio; species Danio rerio. Next base: position 49,774,561 of record NC_141029.1, on the reverse strand, counting down.
AATGTTATTTACAGGGACATATTGTTGATAAATATATAATAATTTTTTTTCAACACCAAGTAAATACCACAAAACAACTTAGCAATGTTTCCCAGAGATGGGTTGTGGCTGGAAGGGCATACGCTGCATAAAAACTTGCTGGATAAGTTGGTGGTTCAATACAATGTGGCGACCCTGGATTAATAAAGGGACTAAGCCGACAAGAAAATTAATGAACTTAGCAATGTCTATGATTTGTAATGGAATACGTTTGCCTTGCCTATCTATCTCCATACTGTATGTACTTTTCTGACATTCTGGTCAGTTTGCTCAGTAGCTCACCTTGTACATTGTTGTGCTTGTGATGCAGAACAATCAGGTTCGGGTCCGGTGAAGCATGCTTCCACAAAAGAGTGCAACTATGTGGTCACAGCGCACTTTTCTCTTAGGTTTGCTTTTAAAAACACTAGTGGTTGCATTTATAAAAGAGTTTAGGTCAGCAGTTTAGGCATTCATCAGTGGGTAAGATGAAGCAGTTTTTCCAACACAGGCTCATTGGAAATTTTTGTGAAAGCACAAAAACATGTTTAAATACACTTTTTTTAGTTAAATCAAACACTACTGGGCAGTTTGGCGCCTACAAATTGTATTCGATTTCACACTAATGTTATTTACAGGGACATATTGTTGACAAATATATAATTATTTTTGTTCAAAACCAAGTAAATACCACAAAACAACTTAGCAATGTTTTCCAGAGATTGGTTTCGGCTGGAAGGGTATCCGCTGCTAAAAAACTTGCTGGAAAAGTTGGCGATTCATTCCGCTGTGGCGACCCCGGATTAATAAAGGGACTAAGCCGACAAGAGAATTGAATGGATGGAAAGCATCGTCAATGCACCGCGTTATCAAATTGAACCGAATTGATGGCATGATAATCGTAACCGAACCAAACTGTGAGACCAGTGTAGATTCACACCCCTACTCGTTAAATTATAGACCTTTTTCTTGGCTGCTGGATTGAGGGCGCCATTGTCTTCCGGTAGAATGTTTAGAACTTCCGTTTACAGTGTTTACTACCGTTTATTTAAGATCTGAAAATGGGTTTTAAATGCGTTTTGAGTGGACTACGAAGTGTTTTTGTGACACACAACTTTGAAAGGTTTGTGCTAAAGCTGTTATAATCTGTTAGATCTGTGGTTCAAGCACGAGAGACAAATGTTATCGTAAGCCATGTTTCTTTTCGTTCTGCTTAATCACTTGCCCCCAAAAAATAGAATAAACAAAACAAAATGACGTCTTTTGACTGCTTTCCTTAATAACTACATTACACAATACTTGTACTTTTACTTTCAGTACTTGAGTAGTAAATTTTGAAATAAACTACTTGCAATACTTAAGTACAAAAAATGTTGAATACTTTAGTACTTCTACTTAAGTATGGTGCTTAAAGAGCACTTCAACTTTTACTCAAGTCACTTTTTTGATAGAGTACTTTTACTTATGTCTGGGTCTCTAGTACTTTATAGATCTCTGAGCATAAGTGACTTCTTTCATAAACGTAAAAATAAGCAACTCTTCCAAACTGTTGTTTCGTAATGTACAAACATCCACACACACAAACACTATTATCCTCAGCCCATAAAGATCTCAAAAGAAGCAGATGTTGCAGCTTATAATCTGAACACGCACGGTCTTGTTTTCTCATTCTTTCAATCATTGTCCTGAGTGCATGACGTTAAACATTTACTTCCAAAGTTAAAGCAAGGGAATCATCAGGACGGTGTGAGTAATGTTATGAAGTCACTTTTCATTAGTAGTCGGTTATGTATTAGTTGATATCAGGTGTGTGTGTGTGTGTGTGTGTGTGTGTGAGAGTGAGAGTGAGAGAGAGAGAGGGGGTGAGAGAGAGGGGGTGAGAGGACATACCCGTGAGCTTCTGACCACCGGTTGGCATAAACAAACACGTTATATAAAAGTTTGACAGCTGCACTGATGTGACACACACAGGACGCTCTGGATATCCTGAGTTCTGACACGGGATCAGTTTGATAAGCGCAGGGTTTGTTGCTTTGCTTTGGTTCTTACAGGGATGTGTGTAATAGGTCAAACTGACATCAAACCACTGGAGGATTCAGACCTCATGTTTTTGCTGATAGTCAGTGTGAGGGACGTTTATACCTGTGGTCTGCTATGTGTGTGTGTGTGCGCTTCTCTGTTTAATAAGACCACTCAGGAAAACGTGCTGCTACACGTGAAGCCAAAGTGGGTGTATCTTTATTGTTTTCTATGGAAGGAAGAGAGAAGCAGATTCTGTGTGTGTGTGTGCGCGTGCGTGCGTGCGTGTGTTTACTTTGTCTTCCTTACTTATAGCAATACCAGTCAATTTTGAACTTGTATGTCCCCATGAGAAAAACAGCTCATAAATCACACAGAATGAAGTATTTTGAGAATATAAAAATGCAGATTGTTTCCTGTAAGGATTGGGTTTTGGGCTAGGGTTGCGGTGGATACATGTTTGCACAGTATAAACATCATTACGTCCATGGGAAGTCCCTATCATATGGTGGATATTTCTATATACTAAATATCTTACATCATACTTGCTTCGCCTACACTGTTGTTGTCTATTGGAAGGAATGCGTCAATAGAACCACCATTTTAGTATAGGGTAGCTCTCCTTTGAATTGAATGTGGGACCAGTAGAGGACTGGCCATCCTGAGCCCGATTTATATATATATATATATATATATATAAATATGACTATAATCGCAAGGCTATCAGCCAATCAGATTTGAGAACCAGACAGAACTGTTGTGTATATATATATATATATACAACAGTTCTGTCTGGTTCTCAAATCTGATTGGCTGATAGCCTTGCGATATTCTGCAATATCAGAACTCCTGCAGCCTCTTTACCCTTTGTGTATTACTCCGCCCACATACAGCCAACAAAAAGCAGACACTGCAGATCTAAAGTTTAAAAGATGCTTGCTCGGCTGTTTAACTGTCAGCTTATAATTTGAATCCAATGTGGAAGAAAGTAGTTCCACATACAAAAGGGTTTTTGAGACTCTCCATGTTTGATTTTATTTTTATATACACAATTATGCCGTCAAACTGTTGTATAAATGCAATATCACACTTGAAGCAGTGTGATATGGCTGAAGCACGCCATCGCACGCCTCCCACCAGTGCCGGTATACAGCCATATCGCACTGCTACTCGTGTGATATTGCTCATATATATATATATATATATATATATATATATATATATATATATATATATATATATATATATATATATATATATACACATGTACACGTATGTCTATGATCTGGAGTTTTCCTGGTAGTTAGTATGCAAATATTAATTACGAAAATGATCGTTTTACATCGATGGATGAGTGACCGTGAGAGAATTGCTGACAAAGAGCAGGGACCTCATGTATCAACGCTACGCATGCACAAAAACTTTGCGTCCGCCAGGTTTCACCCTCACGTTTGGATATACTAACGATGAAATGAACGTGAGAATGTGCGTTGGTCCATGCCAACTTCATGCCTGGTGTACGTGCATTTCTTGTGGGTGTTTGTTTTATTTCCATTGGCGACTCCTAGAGGCAATTATGTTAAATTGCACACTACAACATATCTTTAAGCCTTGCAATACCAGGTGTATGGGATCATCTGAATGTCTAGCAGGTATATAAGGTTTCCATACCATGCAGTTGACCAGCCAAACATTAAAGCGAAATTTGCAGCGATCCCCGGTTTTCCCAATGTAATGGGAAACATTGCTATAATGGCGCCATCTAAAGATGAATTTGCATACATGAATCGGAAACATTTCCATTCAATAAATGTGCCAATAATATGTGATGCCAAATGCGCTTTACATTATACACACACTTGTTAATGTTGTCTTCCTCTTGATAAGGAGTAGGCAAAGACTGATATTTAGTGGGGGAAAGAAGAATAAGTTGATCAGACGCTGGATTCAAACCAGATTCATGATTAATATTGTCAAAACATGTTGCCATGCGCTTTACAACTTGCTGATTGGTGCTCTCTTTAGTTTGTTGTCTCTGTCAATCAAACGGGCAGGAATCACTCAACCAGCTCATTCAAATAAGGTGTGCTATTTGCATTTAGCCTAAATAGACACTACAAAATTTTACACCTTTACATCCGACCATTTCTTTTTTAATTGGTTCACAATATGCTGTTCAGACCCGACTGTGTTAACCGCATCAGCTAAACTCTCCCACTCTATTTTTTTTCTTTTGATATTAATTCTGGAGGACAAACTTGCAAATAACAGTTTTTCTCTGGTCTACCTCCGATAGTAGCACCTCCAATTCACATTCTATTCTCCTTTGAGTTTTTCAAATAACAGTTTTTCTCTGGTCTACCTCCGATAGGAGCACCTTCAATTCACATTCTGTTGAAAGTTTCTCTTGTAGCTTGCTTTCGCCATTGCTTTTTCGTTTGGTTTTGCCAGAGTAATTTGCATATTACTTGTTATTAATTAGTTATACAGTTTTCTATTAATTAGTTTTACAGTATTCTGATTT
>NC_141029.1:49762500-49767500 GCF_052040795.2 Danio rerio | reverse complement strand
TATTTTTTTTCCTCTCTGAGTTTCCATCATGTCCACTAGGGGTCAGTCTCTCTGCTCTCGTGCCCTTTAGATAAGCGGTCAATGGCACAGAAATGCCTGTGTTTTGTCTTCAGCTCATAGGTGACAGTAATCAGTTGTTCAGGCTCATATATATTGTGTCGGAGTGTTTCCTCTCCACTGCTCTTATCTGACTGAAAAGCTAAAGCTGTAAAGAGCCATGTTGACTCTGTTAATCAGTGTGTGTGTGTGTGTGTGTGTGTGTGGTGACCTCTTCTTCCCCTGACTGATTTGCACTGATTTACGCAAACAAACACACAACCTGAAGACACAGCATGACCTATTTTATGTCTGAAATAGTAATGCCAATATCAGTATAAGCTGCTGTTTATCATAGAGAAGATAACTGAGAAACTAACGTGTCGTCGGTGGGTTTCATATCAATTTAAAAATGTACTTTATGAAGTTTTGGAGGTAAAACTAAGGACCAACTGCTTTGTTTTCTTTCAAGTTTTGATTTTCCTTTTATTTATTAAATTTTTCTTTTAAGGGGGCAACACAGTGGATCAGTGGTTTGCACTGTCGCCTCACAGCAAGAAGGTCACTGGTTCGAGTCCTGGCTGGGCCAGTTGGCATTTCGGTGGGGAGTTTTCATGTTCTCCCTATTTAGTGTGTGTTTCCTCCGGGTGCTCTGGTTTCCCCCAGACATGAGCTATACAGTAGGTGAATTGAATAAACTAAATTGGCCGTGGTGTATGTGAGTGTGTATGGATGTTTCCCAGTACTGGGTTGCAGCTGGAAGGGCATCCGCTGTGCAAAACATATGCTGGATAAGTTGGCGGTTCATTCCGCTGTGGCAACCCCTGATGAATAAAGGGACTAAGCCGAAGGCAAATGAATGAATTAATTTTGTTGACCTTAGATTTGGATCAAGTCTAGTGGTAATCACAAAAGGCAAACAACAGTGAATGTGGAGTTTAGATTGTGGAGTTTTCTCACTGCATCACTATCAATCTAGCTATTTGAAACCTATGTGTCAATCGAGGATTTGTTTTACATTGTGAAACTGCATATATAACGCAGTGTTTCCCCTAGGTTTACACTTTTAGAAGGTGCAAAAATATCACTGTCACTGATACAAATTTAATTTACTTTTACTTTTAGCTGTTCTGTGTTTGTTTGAGATGATTAGTCTTACCAAAATGTGCATATTCCATACAAAAAATGTATGTATGAAGCTTATTGGTAAGTTCTTGCAATGTGTCTCGCAATGCACTCGTGTCATTCAATCAACTAGGTGCGTCTGGAAGGTGTAAGCAAGCGGAGCACCTCCACTGGAAATTATGAACTTTGGGCAAACTTTAGACAGGCCATATGTGAACAGCCCCTAAAAGGCTGCCGTCATTTGCGATCACCAGCAGTTGATCTTCTTGCACACAGGCATGCTGGATTCACTTGATTTGTTGACAAATAGGTTGTGGATCCATTCCATGGCAGTTCGCGGGTCATTCAATGGGCCTTTTCCCCTTTGCAAAGCAACTTACCAAAGAAGTTTGTTTCTTACTCATTTCCCCGCTTGTTGGTTAAATTTGTGCACTCAAGTGACCAAGATGTAAGCGAGAGAATACGGTCATTTTTCAAAACAAAAGATCGTTCAGATCTTTAATGATTTCTTGTGCAGCTCAATACCAATTGATCTACGGACTGTGTACCGGTACACGGCCTGTGGGTTGAGAACCTCTGCTCTATTGGATTGAGCTCTGGTGACAGTGGAGGCCATTTTAATACAATGAACTCGCAGTTGTCTGAGATGATTCACGCTTTATGTGCAATATCCTGCTGGAAGTAGCCATCAGACTATGGGGCCACTGTGGTTATAAAGGAATGGAAATGGTCAACAACAATACCCAGGTAGGCTGTGGCTTTGACACGATACTCAATTGGTACTAATGAGCCTAAAGTGTGCCAGGAAAATATCCCCCACACCATTACACCACCACCACCAGCTTGAACCGTTGATACAAGGCAGGATGGATCCATGCTTTCATGTTGTTGATGCCAAATTCTGACGCGACCATCTGAATGTCGCAGCAGAAATTGAGACTCATCAGACCAGGAAACATTTTTCCAGTTTTCTATTGTCCAATTTTGGTGAGCCTGTGCGAATTGTAGCCTCAGTTTCCTGTTCTTAGCTGACAGGAGTGGTGTGGTTTTCTGCTGCTGTAGCCCATCTGCTTCAAGGTTGGACGTGTTGTGTGTTCAGAGATGCTCTTCTGCAGACCTCAGTTGTAACGAGTGGTTATTTGAGTTACTGTTGTCTTTTTATCAGCTGGAACCAGTCTGGCCATTCTCCTCTGACGTTTGGCATCAAAAAGGCATTTGCGCCCACAGAACTGCCGCTCACTGGATATTTTCTCTTTTTTTGGACCGTTCACTGTAAACCCTAGACATGGTTGTGCATGAAAATCCCATAAGATCAGCAGTTTCTGAAATACTCAGACCAGGCCGTCTGGCACCAACAACCATGCTACGTTCAAAGTCACTTAAATCACCTTTCTTCCCCATTCTGATGCTCGGTTTGAACTGAAGCAGATCATCTTGACCATGTCTACATGCCTAAATGCATTGAGTTGCTGCCATGTGATTGGCTGATTAGAAATTTGCGTTAACAAGCAGTTAGATAGGTGTACCTAATAAAGTGGCCTGTTAGTAATTTTTATTTTATTTTATTTTATTTTTTTTTTACCTCATAAGGAGCTGAGCCTCCCTAAAATGAAAATCCTGAAATCGCCCCTGACTTAAACCAACATGTTAGATTAGTTTCTGAGGAATCACGATGACACTGAAGTAATGATGCTGAAAATTCAGCTTTAAATCAACGGAATAAACCACATTGCAGTGTATATTATCATCACTGAACCTTCTCTATATCCCCCAGCTCTAACCCAGCCACAGATTCATGTCTCCGTCCTTTCATTAGCTTCATTTAATCTTAAAGTTTCCTCCATCAGCAGTGAAGGGCTCAGTCTTTATTTCAGATCCTCCCGTTTTTGACCCCAATCTCCTCTAATACGCCGGATATTATTTCCTTTATTGTATCGCTTCTCGTCTGATTCGTGTTCTGGAAATAGATGCGAGTGAAAGCATGTCATGGCCTTATATATTTAGCTCTATTGACCAGAGCGAAACTCATAACAGGATTGATCTGCTTGAGGAATAAAAATAAAGGCTTTTTCCTAGCTGTATAGAACTGGATGGCATTCATTGTGAGGAAGATAATCAAACTGGGACTAATCCTTGCATCTATTTTTGTCTTATCATTGGCCTCCAGCCTGCCTAAATCTCTGAGACTTTATAATAGTGGTTCTAGAGATATCAGTCAAAGGAGAACTCAGGATTAAAGACAAGAACTGAGATCTTTTTTAGATGGTTGTGAATGAATTTTACATTATCTGTAGAAGTGGATGATCCTCTTTTCAGCCTTTGCAAAGCTGCTGGACTGTTGACAAACACTCACGTTCAAATCAGCCCATGACAAAACTCACTGTAAACATTAAGGCTGGACGACATGGCAAACATTTCTATCACAATGTATTTCTTAATTTCGGTCGATACAGTATGATTCCGATATCAATATTGACAATATTAAAAAGCCAGGACAAAACTGGCAAGACAGCACACAATGGATGTCTGTACCCACAAATGTCTGCAAACTGAATTTGCAAAGTCTATAATAACGTCCATGCTCTTCTAACTTTTTTTTTAATAACTTTAAATAAAACAGTACAAAAAAATGAATGTTTACTTGAAATAAAACTACCAAATAAATGTGAAATAAACTACCAAATAAATAAAACTCTCAGAGTATATATATGTGTGTCATATATGTCATATATGTCATATATATATATATATATATATATATATATATATATATATATATGTGTGTGTGTGTGTGTATGTATGTATATATACATATATATATATATATATATATATATATATATATATATATATATATATATGTGATATTGCTCATATATATATATATATATATATATATATATATATATATATATATATATATATATATATATATATATATATATATATATATATATATATATATATATGAGCAATATCACACAAGTAGCAATGCGATATGGCTGTATATCGGCACTGGTGAGAGGTGTGTGATATACAGTGGCATATTAGTGCCCCCAACGGTGCCGATATACAGCCATATCACACTGCTACAAGTGTGATATTGCATTTACTGTATACAACAGTTTGACGGCATAATTGTGTAAATAAAAACAAAATCAAACATGGAGAGTCTCAAAAACTCTTTTTTTATGAGGAACTACTTTCTTCTGGGTTGGACTCAAATCATAAGCTGACAGATAAACAGCTGAGCAAGCATCTTTTAAAGATTCTAACGACACTTTAGATCTGTAGTGTCTGCTTGTTGCTGGCTGTATGTGGGTGGAGTAATACACAAAGGGTAAAGAGGCTCTACAGGTGCTGATATTACTTAAATATATCACAGCTATCAGCCAATCAGATTCGAGAACCAGACAGAACTGTTGTATAAATACATATAAGCTATCATTTCAAAATGTATGTCTAATAGTTATAGAATATTAATGATGATGAAAATGACAATAATAGGAACAATGAGTTACATGTCTCATTATGATGCTGCTTTGAATGTGCTTGAATGCAAGTTATCTGCTATAAAAAGTCGGTTACTTTCTGAAAAATAAATGAATGGTTTGCATCAAACAAAAAAGAAGCATTGCAGTAAGAAATATTTATTTTTGCACTATTGTTTTTATATGCATGTCAATTTAATAAATAATATTTCTGCTACAAAACAAACGAAAGACTATAATAAATAATTCAATTTAATGCTGAGAGCTGCAAAACAGTCATCAGTAACTAAATTGAAAAATTATATACATCTTAAGGAAGATCGGATTAAAGAAAGGAAGACAAGTCTC
>NC_141029.1:49717500-49757500 GCF_052040795.2 Danio rerio | reverse complement strand
ATGGACCCTTTTCACAAGACCGTGATCAGCATCTTAATTCCTTGAATACTTTGATTTTTCTTTTAAATGTGTGTATCCTATAAAAAAAATGCTGGATTCCACACAATCCCCTCATTTCGTCCCAATGCAAATCGATTAAGTGAACTTAATGGTTTTTACGATTGAGCAATTCCACTGATGTGACATTTGCAGTGAAATGTCAAAACATAAACTCATACAGAAGGTATGTGTTTAGATTATACTGAAATATTGTTTATGTTTTCCAAAAGAACTATCCACAGAGTTATGTGACCATACAAATATCAATTTGCAAAAAAATGATATTTTAAATGTGAAAAATAAACATGCGTTATGGATGTGACCAAAAAAGTACGCAAGTTTAGAGTACACAACATACTTTGTAGGAATTCTGTGAATTTAAATGCACAATCCAAAAATGAACAATGCTAATCAAAAGAATAAGAGTCGGATCTACATAGAACTTACAGATTTTTATTTTATTTGACTTTTTGTTTTGCATTTATGAGGAAAAACTCCATTATGGATGTGACGGTTGTGAAATTGGCACTTGTGGGATTTTGTTAAATCAAATATAACAGTTTGAAATCACTAGTAGATGCTTTTACGGTGTGGCGTCGACACGTGTAGCAGCATTGAAAGAGCACTGCCATACGCACTGATATTAATCCTTCTTTTCACATCATATTTAATTACCTAAAGCATACTTAAATTACACGGAGGGGGACAAAAACAAAAAGGCTATAGGACAAAATAAGAGAATCAGCAAATGAAAAATAAGAGACGGACAGACATCAAGGCTTTCCAGATGGATATTAAAACCGATTTAATCACATTTCAAGATTCTCTCCCAAAAGATTTGAAATTGGAACTAAGCAACTTTGAACAAGAAGTCAATCAAACACTGGATGGCCCTATCACGGACCTAAACGCAATGTCAGAAAAGGTCAATGAAGCAGAGCAGCGAGTTGGAGATTTGGAGGAGAACATTGCTGAGTTGAAAGAAATGCTCGATCAAACCATCCGAATTCAAGAACATTTACAAGAGAAACTGTTAGATCTAGAAACAGGCTCCCATAGAAATAATATTCGAATTTTTGGAATCCCGGAATGAAGTGAATGGAATAATATCCAAAACTGGGTGAAAACGATTATCAAAACGGAGCTGTCACTCGGCGAATTGGACCTTAAAATCCAACTGTGTCACACTCAGACCAAAACCACCCGTTGACGCACACTTTAGATCTGTGGTGTTCTTCCTGGATTGCAAAATGAAGGACCTGGTCCTGCTCTGCATGGAGGAAAAATGTATTACACTAAAAAAGGATTTTCTTTGACCAAGACTACCCACCTGAGATCCAACAGAAAAGATGTGCGTTTTCTCTGATAAGAACAATTCTGAAAGAAAAGGGGAAACACTTACAGAGACATTGAGTATTTTTAAAGCACTGTAAAATACTTGCTTACACAAAAAAAGTTTCGATATTTTAGCGAAAACGTAACTATTTTTTTTACAAGGTTGACATTTGCATGGAACTGCTCAATTTTAAGTTGACTAATAATACAATTGAGTTGTCCCAAAAAAACTCTCAATAATTGTGTTGTTTGAGCTCATTTTAAATTATTTAAAAAACAAACAAAAAACAATTACTGCTTATGTGAGGTGTTTCTAATGCATCATTGATGGCATCTCAAACTGTTTTTATTTTGTTCGAAAGTCATGAAAACACCATCATGTTGAGTTTTTTTCTTTTATTATTTGAGTATATAATACTAAATATAAATACTGTTACTATTTGTTGAACCCTCCCATTCATTGCTCTCTAAGTTTACCCAACTATGGCAACTTCCACTGCTGCGAAACCCCGAAATGTTTCTGGGATAATCTGGGATAATTGAGACTTTTAGTGATTATAGATACGTGATAGGTTTTGTTTGATCAAAACAAACTCTGATGTTTATATGAACACCGCTGCACTGAAAAAAATATTATTTGGATTTACAATTATTTTTTTAAGGTATGTAGTTGCCAACAGTTTTTATGGGCTGAACAAACAAATTCAATTATTAATTTAATTTGTTTAAAATGTATCCCACTACTTACTGTACCTTAGATAAATTTGTAAAACCAAGCTTAGTATCAAAGAAGTGTATTGAGACGGCTGAAAAGATGGCTTTTAGTCCACTTTCAATTCAACTGAATTATGAATGCAACACGTACACACCAAAGACATCTTATAAAAAACAAAATCAGGATATAATTTATGACCATAAAATGACAAAATTGCGCACGATCCTGTTCTTCCAAGTGTAATGCAGGTATCAGAAATGGATCTCCTTGCAGCAGATCTACATTAACATGCGTGTGACAAAGTAATTCCTGTTGCAACAGCTGTTTTGACCCTTTGCCACTCTCAGGCCATGTCCACACTTATGCGTTTTCATTTAAAGACGCATATTTTTGTCTCCGTTTTGCCCTTCCATCCACACTGAGATGCGTTTTTAGGAAACAAAAACGTATCTTTTTGAAAACGCTCTCCAAAGTGGATAAATTTTAGTCTTTCGAAAACGATGACGCATTTTTTGTCATGTGACACTCAGTCATGTTACTAATTCGTTTACTTTATTTTCGTTGTGTGTATGATTTTAGTGATGTCGTCCTTACTGTGAGGATAAGCAGCGTCATCAGCAGGATACCGTTCTTTAAAGCGGTCCAGTATATCGGCGTATTTGTTTTGGCACGTCTCCCAGTCTACATTTTCACTCTCTTTTGCAACTTTGTATTCATGTGTTACTCGAAGCAGCAACTCTACTTCATTGTCAGTCCATTTAAAAAAAACTCTTTTTTAAAACTCGCTTTTCCTCGACATTTTGCCGCAACGTTTCAAAGAGCCGGAAAGAAAATAAACGTCAGCCGGAAATGACGCGTGCCGAAGCGTCTTACATTTCACGCATGCGCAGTACAGGTTGAAAGCATTTGTAGTCGTTTCAGTGTGGATGACAAAGTTTTGGAAAACGAATAGAAACGACAGTGTGGACGTGAAGCGTTTTTAGAGGAAAACTCCGTTTTCAAATTTATCCGGATTAGTGTAGACATGGCCTCAGTGATTTCTCAACTAATAAAATCACAATTTTGTTTTGCATATTTAAATTGGGTCTTAAAAATGACACAGGACCATGGTTACACGAATCATTCTCTTTTGGTCTGGACTAAACAAAGTGAACTGGACTACAAGTATGAACACAGTTTTGTTAAATCACACTTTAATCTAGTGGAAACTGGGATTATGACTATTACAGATGCTTCTTTAAATTTGATTTACTGCAGAAAAAACTCTGAGTATATTCTTTCCCAGACTGTTTTACTGGATTGAATTAGATCAGTGCTGGAGTGAAAGGAGCAGCTTGTTTCATTATGCACATCACATTTTAAGAGGCTATTTTGGTGCAAATCAATGCCTTTCACTAGCCTGTTGCTCTGTGCTGTGTTTTTATGTTTACCTCCTTGAAAATTTGTTAGAAAATAGGTGCTGGAATGGTTGTTTCAGAATGTATCAACTACTATTTTCATGGATTCTTACTGCTAAAAATCATAAAGTTTGTTAAATAAAGATTATCAGTGATTGTTTGAGTCTGGGACATGGATGAGATGTATGTTTCAGTCTTTATGCAGATACTAGTGCTGCCAAACGATTGATCATGATTAATCACAGCCAAAGTAAAAGTTTTATGTATAAATGCAATATCCATAAATGCAATAGTGAACATGTTTGTAGTACTAATGCTGTTTAACTTGAACTGCAAAAGCCTGGTTTGTTCCTGCTTCGACTAAAGTGCAAAAGCAGTGAAGTGTGTGCACTTGGGCACATCCATATCATATTAAATCTACGTAAAAAAATCAATGTTGATAACGATGATAAACTGTGGATTTTTTTTATAATTGCGCTGATTTGAACTGATTTGGGGGTGGCACTGTGGCTCAGTGGTTAGCGCTGTCACCTCACAAAAAAGAAGTTTGCTGGTTTGAGTATTGGCTGGGCCAGTTGGCATTTCTCTGCATGTTGTCCCCGTGTTAGGATGGGTTTCCTACAGGTGCTCCGGTTCCCTACACTGAAAAAAAAAAAAAAAAAAAAAAGATTAAGGTCAGTTATTGCAAACAATTTATATGGCTGAATATAAACAAACAAATGGAATTTAGTAATGTTCAAATTAATTTCATTCTTTCATTCATTTTCTTGTTGGCTTAGTCCCTTTTTTAATCCGGGGTCACCACCGCGGAATGAACCGCCAACTTATCCAGCAAGTTTTTACGCAGCGGATGCCCTTTCAGCCACAACCCATCTCTGGGAAACATCCACACACACATTCACACACACACCTATACACTATGGACAATTTAGCCTACCCAATTCACCTGTACCGCATGTCTTTGGACTGTGGGGGAAACCGGAGCACTCGGAGGAAACCCACATGAAGGCAGGGAGAACATCCAAACTCCACACAGAAGCGCCAATTGAGCCGAGGTTCGAACCAGCGACCCAGCAACCTTCTTGCTGTGAGGCGACAGCACTACCTACTGCACCACTGCCTCGCCTCAAATTTATTTGTCTATTGAAAAAATAAGATATTTTGAAGAACACTGGTTGCTGGCACCAATTGACTTCAATAGTATTGGCTATTATGAAAGTCAATGGGTGCCAGAAACTAGCATTCTTCAAAATATCTTCTTTTGTGTTCAACAGAGGAAATAAAGGTTTTAAATCCCTTTAAGTCTGATACATGGATGAGATCTCTGAATGAATTCTGAGATCTCTGTAAAGTCTGAATGGATTAAAGTACCCTGCCTCCATATGGAAATGTCAATGGGAACTCAACTATCAAATCCTCTTATTTATTTTAGTCTCCATACTTTGACTTTATTCTTACCCAGACTGTGTTTTACTAGCTTATTTTAGATGACTTCTATTTTAAGAGTCTTTTTTTGGTGCAAATGGATGCATTTTTCTGGAAGTTCAATAGCCTTCTGCTCTGTGCTGGATTTTTTTTGTTTACTCTTTGAAATCGACGCTAGAATTGTATCAGAAATTATGTCCATATATCAAAAGAATCAAAACTTTTCTAAACCCTAAATTAATATCGGAATTACTTTTGCACACTGGAGGGAAATGACGTTATGCTGTTCAAAACAAGGCGACACCGTTGCTAACGTCATTTCCCTCCAGTGTGCAAAAGTAATTCCGATATTAATTCAGGGTTTATAAAAGTTTTGATTCTGCATTTTTGACTGAAGCCCTTTCAGACAATCTTACTTTTCATGCATACAAGGCCACGCTGGTCTTTCAGAAAGAAGTTGAGGTTGATGCAGAGTTTGCGGATGACGTCTCTCCGTCAGCGGTAGATGCGTGCTTCATGTGAATGCGCGAGTGACATATCTGTCTGCTTAAAGAGGCTGCGCAGAAAGTTAAATTTAATTGTGTTGACAGACAGACAGTTTGAGATAAACAGTTTGTCATAATTGAGTTATTTGTCGGCCCGACAATATTTAATTGGATGAACATTTTTTAGTTTTATGCCTTATATTGAATATAATAATAGATATAAAAACATTTAGATCATTTACTTTAATCAGCACTATTGGAATGTGAAGAGATTTTCAACCAGCACTGCAAAAATGTTTCTGAAGACAATCACCCACTGCACCTTAAATAAAAGCAGAAAGGGTGCATTTCAGGACTTGGGCCCTTTGGCTGTAATTGCGTAGTTTAAAAAAAAAAAAATTTAATCAAATTTCCTTTTTGTGTCGTGTTTTTTTTATTTTTAATATCCTGTTCACCAACACTCTTTAACTTACTTTGTTGAAACAAATGCACGCTTCATAGCCGATCTATATATACAGATAAAAACGCTTTCTCTAAACAATTTCTATTTTTTTTTTTTAAAGGAAATGATACACATATTTGAGATATTTGGCCGTCATTCTCAACTTTAGGAAACAGCGGAGACATCAACCCAATAATAATAATGATATTTTATTATTTAGCAGGCGATTCATTCCGCTGTGGCAACCAGATTAATAAAGGGACTTGGCCAAAAAAAAATGAATGAATGAATGAATATTATATAGGGGCGAGGCAGTGGCGCAGTAGGTAGTGCTGTCGCCTCACAGCAAGAAGGTCGCTGGTTTAAACCTGGGCTCAGTTGGCGTTTCTGTGTGGAGTTTGCATGTTCTCCCTGCCTTCGCGTGGGTTTCTTCCGGGTGCTCCGGTTTCCCCCACAGTCCAAAGACATGTGGTACAGGTGAATTGGATAGGCTAAATTGTCTGTAGTGTATAAGTGTGTGTATGAGTGTGTGTGTGAATGTGTGTGTGGATGTTTCCCAGAGATGGGTTGCGGCTGAAAGGGCATCCGCTGCGTAAAAACTTGCTGGATAAGTTGGCGGTTCATTCCGCTGTGGCGACCCCGGATTAATAAAGGGACTAAGCTGACAAGAAAATGAATGAATGAATGAATATTATATGGTGGTTAAGCCACTTTTTGGCAAAATAACCCAACAACTTATTTATTTTTGTAATGCAAATTGTTGGGTTAATCTTAGCAGTACAATGGCTAAGGTAAAAATAACCCAACAGCAGGTTGGTGTCAAAATGACTCATGATTGGGTTATCTGTTGACTTATTATTAACCCAACAGTTTTAAATGAGTATATAAATATCAACTGTACATCATGCTGTGAGATTTCTGTCATATCTCCCAACCCCAATTATACACAAAGAAGTTTTAGTTTCATTTTGTTAGCCCAAGACCGTCCAGAATCTCCTATTTCAGTTTTGGTTCAGAACTTATCGTTTCGATGCATCCCTAATTACATCTCTCCCACATGTGTCATTCCTGTAGATCTTCAAAAAAAAAAAAAAATCTTGAGGAGTTTGAGATCCACTGAGTGCACTTTGAGAAACTCTACTGGTTGGGGGAGGAGGTTCGAGAGGAAAGCAGGGGGTGGAAGATGTGAATGAAAGTAAGTCTGAAGAAGAGAGAGAGAGATGAAAAAGAGGAGGGGCTACAGCCAACAAGGAGAGCTATGGGGAGAAATAAAGAGGCTCTCAGTCACCTCCCCCTCTCTCCTGTGGAGCCCAGCTACATGACCCCAAAAAAGAGAGAGAGAGAGAGAGAGAGACGGTGGGAGGGAGGGAATAAGTGAGTAGTGAGGAGGACAGCAGCGGCAGTATAGATGCAGCTCTCTTCAGCATGTCATGGATCTGTGGACTGTTCTGGGACCAGCGTGTGGAATAGTTATGCAGGATTTGGTGTGATTATCGTGATTTCGGGATGCCCTCCGTGTCTCTCAGTCTGCCCGCCGCTCTGGCCGGCCGCGCTCGTACCTGGGTCTGCCTGTCCTGCATGTTCTGGGTGAGCCGTGGGTCAGTCTGTTTGACTGGGGCGGGTGGGAGTGGGATAATTTGATGAACTAGAGGACTGCTGGAGCAAAAAAGGGGGCTGCTTGGGTCTTCATGCAGATTGAGTGTGTGTTGTGGTGTAAACTGATGCATTTAGTGTTTTTTTTTTTTTGAGCGGGGAGTTGAACAGCCTGTTGCTTTGTGCCAGGTTTTTATGGACTGTATACTTCTTGAAATTGGTGCTAGAATTTCTGGGTCAGAACTTATGTCTGGTGCTTGCATTTTTTTCATGTATCATTATTTAAATAATTGTCAGTGAATATTTAAAGGCATATTTTAGCTTCTTCTGTTGTAAAAAAAAAAAAAAAGAAGATACTTTGAAAAATGTTGGGAGCTGGCACCCATTGACTTCCATAATATGCACTATTATAGAGGGTAATGAGTGTCAGCAACCAGCATTCTTCAAAATATCTTCAACCATTTTATTTATTTTGTTTTATTTTTGTTTTATTATTATTATTATTATTATTATTATTTTATTATTATTATTATTATTATTATTATTATTATTATTATTATTATTATTATGTATTTATTTATTTATTATTATTATTAATATTATTATTATTATTATTATTATTATTATTATTATTATTTGGAAGTTCAATAGCCTGTTGCCATGTTCTTAATTTTTAGATATTCTTCTTAAAGTTGGTGCTAGAATTGTGTCAGAAATGTTATCTGGTGTTTTTTCCCATGGATTGAAAAGGCTGAACTCTGAATATTAATCATAATTTCAGAAAAATCAGTGATAATTGAAAGGGATAGTTCACCCCAAAGTTTACATTCTTGAATCAAATTTTATTTTATTTTTTTCTGTTGAACATTAAATAAAATTTTTTAAAGTATGCTAGCTGCTGGCACCTATTGACTTCCATGGTAGGGACAAAATGTTATATGGAAGTCAGTGGGTGCCAGCAGCCAGCATTTTTTAAATCTATTTTTTTTGTGTGTTCAACAGATGATAAAAACTCTTAAAGTTTAAACCACACAAGGCTCAAAAAAATGATGAGATAATTTTTGTCTGTTAAAAAATAAGATATTTTGAAGAATGCTGGTGGCTGGCACTTATTGACTATTATGAAAGTCAATGGGTGCCAGCAAGCAGCATTTTTAAAAATATCTTCTTTTGTGTTCAAAAGATCAAATAAAGGTTTAAAACCACATGAGGTAGAATAAATGATTGGGTCCCTTTAATTCTGAGACTGGGATGTCCTGTCTCAATATGAAATGTATGTCAATAGGAACTCTCATCAAATCCTCATATTTATTTTTATCTCATTTATTTTTACTCAGACTCTGTTGATTTAGATCACTTCTATTTTTAAGAATCTATTTTGGTGCAAATGGATGCATGTTTTATTTATTTATTTATCTTTGGAAGTTCAGTAGCCTGTTGTTGGGTTTTTAAACACTGTATACTTCTTGAAATTGGTGCTAAAATTGCAAGATCAGAACTTATCTCTGGTGCTTGGAGTCTTTCTTAGTTGTATCCTTATTTTAATGATTGCTTGTGATTATTTAAAGGGATATTCAGCCAAAAATGAAAATTCATTTACTTGTACAAAACCTATTTGAGCTTCTTTTGTTGTAAAAAAAGAAGATATTTTGGTAAATGTTGGTGGCTGCCACCCATTGACTTCCATAATATTAACTATTATAGAAGGCAATGGCTGTCAGCAACCAGCATTCTTCAAAAAACCTTCTTTTGTTTTATTTATTTTGTTTTTATTTTTGTTCTGTTGAACATTTCAAAAATAAAACGTATATATAAAGAGATAGATAGATTGAAAGATTGATTGATTGATTAATTGATTGATTGATTGATTGATTGATTGATTGATTGATTGATTGATTAAAAAAAATGTTGGTACCCATTAACTTCCATATAACTCTTTTTTTCAATATAAGTCAATCAACCAACATTTTATATTTTATAATAACCATTAATTATTTTAACAAACATATCTTCTTTTGTGTTTGATAGATGATAGAAACTCATGAAGGTTTAAAATCATGAGGGACAGCAAATGATAAAGTCATTTTTATTTTTGGGTGAACTGTCCCTTTAAGTCTGAGACTTGGGTAAAAGTCTCCACTTCTCCATATCAAAATATCACTATGAACTCTCATCCAATTCTCATATTCATTTTTTTCAGCCCAAAATTATGGTATTTTTTGCAATCATTTACTCACTTTTCACTTGTTTAAAACCTGTTTGAGGTTCCCTCTTCTGTTGAACATTACATAAAAAAAAGATATTTTGAAAAATGTTGGTACCCATTGACTTCCATATAGCTCTTTTTTCTACTATGAAAGTCAAGCAACCAGCGTTCTTCAGAATATCTTATTTTGTGTTTGACAGATGATAGAAACCCATAAATGTTTAAAACTACATGAGGGCAACAAATGATAAGCTCATTTTTATATTTGGGTGAACTGCCCCTTTATATCTGAGACTTGGATTAAAGTCTTAATTTCTCCATATAAGAATATGAATATG
Source organism: Danio rerio (assembly GCF_052040795.2). NCBI lineage: Eukaryota > Metazoa > Chordata > Actinopteri > Cypriniformes > Danionidae > Danio > Danio rerio. The sequence goes on along the minus strand of NC_141029.1, from coordinate 49,747,525 downwards.
AACTCCCGTCCAATTCTCATATTAATTTTATCTCCATACTTTGACTTTATTCTTGCTCAGACTGTTTTAATAGATTGCTTTAGATCACTTCTATTTTTAAGAGTCTATTTTGGTACAAATGGATGCAGTTTTGGATGCTTTGTTTTTATGTTCACTCCTTGAAATTGCTGCTAAAATTATTGTGCAGTGTGTCTAAAATGTCACTTTTTTCCATGGTTTTTTACTGATATACTCTTCAAGTGACCTTAAATGTGATCATTATTTAAAGATCAGTGATAATTTTAGTCTGAGATTATTAGAATTTAAATGAACGTAAAGTGCTGTATCCAAATAAAAATATATGAACTCATGGATGTCTCATTCAGTCCTCATACACATTTTATCTCCATACTTCCAATCTATTTCAGACTGTCTTTCACTGGATTGAATTAGATTGGTGCTAAAGTGAAGTAGGTTGTTTCATCATGGACATCACATTTTAAGTGTCTATTCTGGTGCAAATCGATGCATTTTCAGGACTTTCACCAGCATGTTGCTCTGCGCTGTTTTTATGTTCACTCTTTAAACCAAACTGTTGGCAGTATGGTTGTGTCAAAATGTCCAAGCTGCTCTTTTCCATGCATTCTTTCTGCTGAACTTTGAAAGTGACCTCAACTTTCATTACTTCAAGATCATCGGTGATTATCTGAGTCTGAGATGTGGATGAGATGTCAGATTTAGAGATTAAAGAGTAAATGGTTTCTCCAGAGGAATATGTCTGCAAATGTTAACGTCTGAAATTTCTGTATAATCTCATTTTTTTGTCTTTACTTCAGTAGATCAGTGGAGATTCATTGTGTATATCCAAATACTATAGAATGCACAAGACGTGACACTCGTATGGTTTTGAATGGGGAAAAGTGTAACGGTCAATATGGCGAATGAAGCCCTGCCTTCTAGTACATGAGCCAATCAGTGATCGATAGACTGGTTTTGGCGATATAGGCGATTCTCAGGGGGAGAAGATCGGTTTCTGCAAATTTTGTGGGATTAAAATGTTTAGAAATGGAAATAAAAGAAACAGTTGTAGTTTTATTTCATTGGTGATTCCTAATTTGAAGGTTGGCAAGCAATTTTGGAGAATTTGATGTTTCCCCTATCAAACAGAATGCTTGAGCATACTGCCCGAGAGGTGTTTCAAAGATGACTGGCAGGTGAAATGACTTGCCTTAAAGGGACTTGGGTATATAATTTTTTAAGTGTATTAACTGTCTTCTTTTGGTATTTTGGTAAACTGTTTTGGACGTTTTCTTTAGCCAGTTGCTCTATGCTGTGTTTTTGTGTTCATTCCAGCCTGATCTCACGAGAAAATGTATTTTACGTTTTTCCAGTTTAGTGGCTAATTCGTACAAATTCGAGTTCAGTCGTACGAAAATGTACAATTTTAAAAAGGAGGTGTGGCACCTAACCCCACCCCTAAACCCAACCCTCATTGGGGGATGAGCAAATCGCACTAAATTGTATGAATTAGATCGTACGAATTCATACGGATTAGCCTCTAAATCAAAAAGTTATGAATTGCCGTGAGATTGTGTTGGTTTATTCCTTAAATTTAATACAACTTTTTGTGCCTGAATTGTTAAGTCAGAATCTTTTTACTGCTCTTTTCTATGCAACGTTAAGCTGCAAAAGATTATTAACCACAAAATTGATAGAGATTAAAGAGTAAATCATTTCTCCAGTGGAAAACATGTGCAAATAATAATGTCTGAGATTTCAGTATGTACTTTGTTTTGTCTGTACTTTTACTTTACTATAGAATAGTATGAATAGATCAGTGGAGATTGATTCATTGCATATATTTGAAGTGTGTTAAATGTCTGTTTTTGGTGCAAATGGATGCATTTTTTCACTATTTTCTTTAGCCAGTGGCTTTATGTTCTCTACTTAACAATTCTGACACAAACTTTCTTATTAAAGTTATGTCAGAATCTTGAACTACTATATTCTATGCAACGGCAAGCTGTAAAGATTATTAACCCCAAAAGTGTTAGAGGTTAAAGATTAAATCGTTTTTTCGGATGAAAATATTTACAAACACTAATGTCTGAAATTTCAACATAATATATATTTTTTTTGTCTGTACTTTTGCTTTACTTCAATGGATCAGTGCTTGGAGATTGATTCACTGAGTTTATCATAATTGAAGAGTATTAAATGTCTGTTTATGGTGCAAATGGATGCATTTTTTGTTTAGCCAGTTGCTTTATGTTTACTAAAATTTTTATTAAGACATTTTGTGCCAGAATTGTTGTGCTAATAGATGGAGATTTCTTGGATTCATTGTGAATACATTTTTTAGTTGTATTAACTGTCTGTTTTTGGTGCAAAAGGATGCAATTTTGGATGTTTTTTTTAGCCAGTTGCTCTATGCTGTGTTTTTATGTTCACTCTTTATATTTATTACAACACTTTGTGCCTGAATTGTTGTGTCAGAATCTTTGGACTGCTCTTTTCTATGCAACGTCAAGCTGCAAAGGATTTTTAACCCCAAAATTGATAGAGATTAAAGAGTAAATCACTTCTCCAGTGGAAAACATCTGCAAATATTAATGTCTGAGATTTCAGATTTTTTTTTTTGTTTTGTTTTGTCTGTACTTTTACTTTACTTCAATAGATCAGTGGAGATTGATTCATTGGATATATTTGAAGTGTGTTAGATGTCTGTTGTTGGTGCAAATGGATGCTTTTTTTTCTTCAGCAAGTTGCTTTGTTCACTACTTAACTTTAATAAGAACATTTGTGCCAGAATTGTTATGTTAGAATCTTGAACTACTATTTTCTATGCAACGACAAGCTGTAAAGATTATTAACCCCAAAAGGAAAATATCCACGAATATTAATGTCTGAAATTTCACGGTAAACTTTTTTTTTTTGTCTGTACTTTTTCTTTACTTTAGTTGATCAGTACTTGCAGATTGATTCATTGTATGTGTATATCATATTGAAAGTATATTAAATGTCGGTTTTTAGTGCGAGTGGATGCAGTTTCAGACATTCTCTTTAGCCACTTTCTCTATGCTGTGTTTTTATGTTCACTCCTCAAACAGAATTGTTGTGTCAGAATCTTTGAACTGCTCTTTTCTATGCAACAGAAAGCTGCAAAAGATTATTAACCCCAAAAAGTGAATGGAAACATCACTGTTTCAGTCAGAAATCTCTGTCGTAGTGGAGGTGAATGAGGTTGAAAGGAGTAAAGTGTCTTATGTTTAGAGGAAAAAAAGTAATCAACCATTTCTCTGACTAAACTAAGTTGTGGGAATAGTCTCAATGAAACGTCATTGTGAAGCACAGTTTGACATTGCAGAGATTTCTATTTAAATTTAAAGTTAAGGGTGGGCGATAAGTATCATATCATATCATGATTTAATTTCCCGAAAAAGCGATTTGATCACGATTCATTTAAATGTTTTGTTCTTTTATTAACATCAAATGGAAAATAATACATGAATACATATTAGAGACATCATCAGAGTCAGCAAATATTGACATAATTTTCATTTTAACTCGCTTATTTCTCCTCCAACTTCATTTTATATCTATATTATGTATTTGCGTAATTCAACTATTGTCTTATAGTGTCTGTGTTCATGTTACTAAAGAGCTGTAGACATTTTAGATAAAGGTGATGCTTGTGTGCGACCTCAAATGCAAATCAAGCCCAAATCTTTTGAAAAACGAGAAACCGCTGATCAATGTATTCTTCACCTGTGCTTCAAAGACAGAGAAAAAAAATACAAGCTTATTTTTTTCCCTAGACATCAGCAAGATGATTCAATGGAAAATCGTGCATCTCAGATTTGCATGTAGTTCACGAGGGAAGACGATCAAAGTGAATAATGACCTAAATTCCAGTCACACAAAGCTGTCATATTACTTTCATAAAGGAACAGTTGACCCAGAAATGGAAATTTGCTGTTAATTTACTCAGCCTCGGGCCAGCTAAGGTGTTGTTGACTTAGATTTTTTCATGATCAAAATCATGATCCTTGGTGATTCATCAAATTGAAGTCAATGCCAACTTTGAGTCTTAATCATTTTAGGGAAATTTTTTTTATTTTTTATTAGTAAATGAAACATGCTTAATTGTACAAATTAAATTATGTTAACTCAACAGTTCCACATTACAAACAGTTTACTCACTTTAAGTAACATCATCTTGTCTTTTTTAATGGAATAGATCCCCTGCCCCATCCCATCTCTCAATTCAATTCAGTTTAATTGCTTTATTGGCATGGGGGCGATGCAGTGGCGCAGTAGGTAGTGCTGTTACCTCACAGCAAGAAGGTCGCTGGGTCACTGGTTCGAACCTCGGCTCAGTTGGCATTTATGTGAGGAGTTTGCATGTTCTTCCTGCGTTTGCGTAGGTTTCCTTTGGGTGCTCTGGTTTTCCCCACAGTCCAAAGACATGATGCAGGTGAATTGGGTATAGGCTAAATTGTCCGTAGTGTATGAGGGTGACAGACCAGCCGGCATGTGTAAAAAAAAAAAAGTCGTTATCAAATGGACAAGTCTAAAATGGCTTGTTCCAAAGAACCGACCCCGCAACCATACGGGACTAAGGCCAAAGAAGAAGAAGAAGAGTTGCTTTATTGGCGTGACAAATGTCAAAAACGTTTTACCAAATTTTTGCCAAAGCATTTATAACGTTTTCATTAAAGGAACATAGATATTAAATAAATTTAAAAAACATAGCAAACACATTGAATAGTAGTAGTAGTATAGTAATAAACAATTAGAAAAATATTAATAAAATGTGAAATAATAAAAAACTAAAAAAAGAAAAAAAAATCATTAATCAGAAAAAACTGTACATTTAAAAATTAACATTTCAGAATAAATCAGTCTATATGTGTAATATAACATAATAATCATCAATGCAACATAATAATCAGTATATTTACAATGATTTATTTAGAATAATCTAGATATGACTCTCTCTCTCTCTCTCTCTCTCTCTCTCTCTCTCTCTCTCTCTAACATCCACATATAGGTACTTTATTGGCATGACAAATAACTACATTCATATTGCCAAAGCAGTGCCTTGTGTACAAACAAGACAGTGCAAAAAAGGGCAGACTGAAAACGAAGCAACTGTAACTAAGGAGGGCGAAGCTTAGCGAAGAGTCAGTTAAGTAACATTTATAAGGCAATGATTAACTGACTTTTTTTTAAAGTAAAGTAACACTTTTTACTTTTGTAATCGCTGTCTACAGTGGGTAAAATTACACTGTCATTTATAATCACTGCTTTAAATTTTTAGTTGAAACAAATTAATATTTCTTGTCATCTCAACTTTCATCAACTAAACTGACTCAAAATATTAGGTTAACCTAAAAGATTCTGTCAAAACCCGATTAACATAAATTAAGGTTAATAAAGTAAATACTAAATAGTGTAAATAAGGTAAAATAATATAAACAAAAACTTTGTTGCTGTGACTTTTGTCAGAATTATTAGTTCTCCTGAATTATTAGCCCCCCCTGTATATATATATATATATATTTTTTTTCAATTTCTGTTCAATGGAAAAAGTTTTTTCAATATACTTCCATATATAATAGTTTTAATAACTCATTTCTAGGGCCAGAAAGAATCTTTAGACATTTTTTGCTATATCCGCAGAGAATTTTGTAAAGAAATCTGCTGATTTATGTTAATTGATTTTAAGTGTATCGAAACAAAAAACTTTATATGAAACAAACAATAATACCTTTTTAACTTTTATTTATTGTTTACAATGAAAATCCAATTAGATCCACTTATTATTTCTCAAATTATATCAGCTAAAACACCGAATATATTACTTTACAAACTGTATCGTAAATAAATCAAATGAACACTTTCATATTAGTCAATAATATTACTACAATAATATTAAATATATATTTACACACATTTGCACAAGTAGATAAATAGACTCGATGGGGTAATAATCAGCAGGTTCCATGTGGGCCCAGTCATTTCCAATAACTGGTTTCTTTTGTCCTTACCATAAGGATTTTTCACGATACTAATATTCAGCTTGAAGTGACATTTAAAGGCTTAATTAGGTTAATAATAATAATAATAATAATAACAACAACAACAACAACAACAATAATAATAATAAATTGTACTTGTAATGCACTTTTCTTAGAATCAAAGCGCTACTAGGCAAAATACCAACAACAGCAGAAACAGCACAACAATAAAAAATATGGAATAAAACAATAAGATTATGAACCATAAGATGGAACAAAAAAGTCAACTAAATGATCCTCCTAATTTAAAAACAATGCTATAAAGGTAAGTCTTTAGAAGTTTCCTAAAACCATCCAGAGAAGCGGCATTCTTAACGCTGATGGGTAGTGTCTTCCACAGCTTAGGCGCACTGTGAGAAAGCCCTACCACCCATGGTCTTGAGTTTACAGCGTGGCTGATACAGGGTAAGTCCTAATGCCAAACGAAGACTGCAGTCTGGAGTGGCCAGAAGTCACAGAAGTCACATATTTAACCAGGTGCTAGCCCAAGCACAGCTTTAAGGGGTAAAGTCAAGATCTTAAAATCAATCTGTGACTTAATAGGAAGCCGGCAGTTGTTAAAGTACAGGAGTAATATGGAGGAGGGATGATGTATGTGTCAGAACCCCTGGTTAATTAGGGAAGTTAGTGTAATTAGGCAAGCCATTGTATAATGATGGTTTGTTCTGTAGACAATTAAAAATATATATTGCTTAAGGGGGCTAATAATATTGACTTTAAAATCATTTCTAAAAAATGTAAAACTGCTTTTATTCTAGCCAAAATAAAACTAATAAGACTTTCTCTAGAAGAAAAAAAATGTTACAGTAAATCTGTGAAAAATCCCTTGCTCTGTTAAACATTGTTTGGGAAATCATTGAAAACAAACACAAATCACAGGAGGGCAAATCATTTTTACTTCAATTTTATATTTATTTTTATCCCTTTATGGATACCGATGGGATATATTACCATTCATATTCATTGTGTAAAAAAAAAAGAAAAAAACATAAGCTTGACTATTACTGAGTAATGCTGATAATATACTGTAGTCAGTTTTGCATGATTTATTTCTTTAACTGATGGCCGCTTCTCCTCCTTTTTCCTCTATGGTCATTCACACTCTCTCTCTCTCTCTCTCTCTCTCTCTCTCTCTCTTTCTGACCTCTCAGCTCTCTTAATTAGCATTCTGCTTTAGTGAATGGAGTAAAAAAAAAAGGTCCTGAATCCTCCTCTTAGTGAATATGTGGTCAGTCTTTGAGTCCTCTTTCAGACTGCAGTGGCTTTTTCAGGGATGAGGGTTCTCCGTCTACAGCTGTAGATCTCATCATATACGGCCAGAAGATGCGGGAAACAGCAGCTCACAATGAGACGTAGAGCTGATTTATCTGTTAGTGTCCAAAGTGAAATCCCTGCACCCAAACTGTAGACTTGGCAATGGTTTGATTACCTGCAGAGGAGAGACGATATTGAGGAAGGAAAGAGACATGCAGTACCTGTTCTGATGTCTGCAGAGGACAAAAAACTGGAGAAGCTGAAAAATAATGGAGAATATCTAATACCCAAATGCTCCCAATGCACTTCCTCTGAACTCTTTATAAATTATAAATGAACTGACTGACACTTTTAGGACCGAAACTGGCTGAAAGTGTGTTGAAGGTTTGATTGCATGAAAAGAATCTTGTAGGGACACTTTACCTTAATTATATGAAGGCAAATTGATTGAACGACTAACAATGAACGACTGTATTTTTATTTATGGTCTTTGCTCAATGAAGTCCAAAATTTTCGTATGTGTTTTTTTCATACTCCTATGCGACAAAATTCACATATCCTACACATATTAATCCATTACGAAAAAACGCAAAGCATTTTAGAGTCAGTTCAAGCAGAGATGCTTTGTTAACAGTGAAAAAAAGAGAGTAAAATAACGGCTGTTAAATTACAGAAACTTACCATAAAATATTGGTCATTAAATTACAGAAATTTAACGTAAAATAATAGACGTTAAATTACTGAAATTTACCATAAAATAATGGCCATTAAATTACAGAAATTTACCATAAAATAGCGGCGTAAAGTTACAGAAATGTAACAAAATAATAGCCGTTAAATTACATAAATTTAACGTAAAGTAACGAATGCTAAATTACAGAAATTTGCTGAAGAGATGTTAAATTAAAGAAATTCATCGTAAAATATCGACTGCTAAATGACAGAAATTTGCCGTAAAATAACGGACTTTAAATTACAGAAATTTACCGTAAAATAGTAGACATTAAATTACAGAAATTTACCATAAAATAATGGCCGTTAAATTACAGAAATTTGCCATAAAATAGCAGATGTTAAATTACTTAAATTTACCATACCATTCGGAGGCAGTGTGTCAATAAGATTGAAACAACATGAGGTCGAATTTATTTTTTCATGTGCGAAAATTACATACGCAAGATTCAGATTCAGTGTACAATAACTTTTTTTTGTAATTTAATTTAATTTTATTTTAAATTAAAGTCTAAATTAAAACATCTAGTTTGCCTTCATAATATATCAACCATGGATTTTGAGGCAAGTGTCTTGAAAGATCCAGCATGTTTTGTGTGTGTATGCATGTGTGTGTATGCGTGTGTGTGTGTGTGTGTGTGTGTGTGTGTGTGTGTGTGTGTGTGTGTGTGTATGCACGTGCTTACAGATTTTTATTTTATTCACTTTTGATTTTATTTAATTGTATTTTTCATTACATTTATTGTCTTAAGTAAATTTAAAAAGTGTTTTTTTTATTATTAATATTTTTATTTGCCCGACTCTTAGTACTCTGAATGTCCAAATTTTTCATCAGCAGTCTTAGCCAATCATTTTCACTTGTTTGGGGTCAATTTTGAGCCTATGGGATCGAGAGAGACTGGATTGTGCTTGAGCAGATTTATTTATTTATTTATTTATTTATTATTTATTGCTTATCCACAGAAGGCATGCTTTTATCTTTAAAAGTAAAAATAAATAAATAAATAAGTACACAGGAAACATTTAATTAAAACTGGTAGCTCTTGAGGATATACTGAGGTCTTATGAAGTGAGAGCGATTATCCTTAAATTTTTATTTCTGTATTTTATTTAGTTGTATTTTGTGTGTATTTTTTATTTATTTCTTTGATTTATCCTATTTGTTTTTTTATTTTGTATGCATTTTTGTGTATTCATACATTATTTAATTTAATTTAATTAAATTTATTATTTGCTACATTATTACCATTAATTCACAGTCTCATCAAAATAATGTGTTCAAGAAGGTCCGGAGCAAAAGTTTCCTGCATTTAAACTTAATAGTGTTATAAATAATGTTTGAATTTACATTTATTTAGGTATTACTAGTAATTTTATTACTAATAAAATGACTAAACTTTATTAATAGGTTCACATTTAAAATGTTAAATAAGTCTAAATTGATCAAATTGCTGCTTTTTTTGCAGCTTTAATGGCTGCTTTCCTTCATAAATACAACATCATTATAGTTCACAATACATCAATTCTAATAGTAACACTTTTTAATATGTTTGTAAAATTATTGTTTAATGTGTCATTTAACATGAATTACCAGGATCAAATTAATAATGTTTATTTTACTTGTGCAGAGACATTTTTTTATTACAAATATGAAACGGACAAAAAATGTATAACAAGCTTAAACAGAGTGCATTTTCCATGTTTAGGCTCTAAAACTAGGTTTTTGTGGATTAAATGAAACCCTTAATGTTTTGCACTGAGAAAGATGTTGCATAAATACCTCTGAGACAATGTGTTACTTACACGCACACAAACACACAGCCAATACAAATATTGATGCATCTTGAGCCGTCTGAAAGGTCAAAGAGCTTCACGCAGTGATCAATGTCCATTAACACTTCAGATCAATCAGAAGTGGCCTGAAGTGATGCATTGCTTTACATTATTTATTTATTTTTTTGCCATAAAGCCATAGTTTTATTTTTCATCTCAGTTGATTTCATTGCAAAAGAAAGTTTAGAATTTGTTTAGATTTTCGTTGTGTTGTTTTGTTTAATTTATAAATTACTTTGCAAGTTTTTAATTTAACTTTTTAATTTTATTTTAAATTACTTATTTATACTTTATTTTATTTCTGCATTTTGTTTCAATTTTGTATGCATTTTTGTTTTAATAATTGTTTTTATGCATGCATTTTTTGGTTTTATGTATTTTTAAAATTTTTATTTTTGTTTTTTTTATTTTAAGTTGTATTTTGTGTGTATCACTTTATTTGTGCTATATATTTTATTTTTGCATGAATTTTTCGTTTGTGTTTCATTTTAATTTAATTTAATAAAAATATGAATTGGTGGCATGACAGCAAGAAGGTCGCTGGTTCAAGTCCCAGTTTGGTCAGTTGCCATTTCTGTGTGGAGTTTGCATGTTCTCCAGGTGTTGGCGTGGGTTTCCTCCAGGTGCTCCGGTTTCCCTCACAGTCCAAAGATATGCGCTATAGGTGAATTGAATAAACTAAATTGGCAGTAGTGTATGTGTGTATGTGTGTGTGTGAATGCAAGAGTGTATGGGTGTTTCCCAGTGTTGGGTTGCGGCTAGAAGTGCAGCTTGATGTAATTTAATTTTCCAATTGATTAATACTGCAGTGCACCAATAAGATACTAAAGACAATATTCATAAACATCTCCATCATCTCGGGTAGATCACCTTTGATTTTCTCTGAGTCTGTAGTCTCTGAAGTCCCTCAGTGCATGATTTACCCTCACATTTTTATCATTGTTGGCTTTTGAATTCCTTTTAATGCTCGACGAGCTCTTTATGGATGTATGAAAGTTCCCTTTGCAGAGATTGTCATTTTGGCCAATTCTAAATTACAACATCTGGTTTGCCTTCTTAATAGATCAGCCATGGTTCCTAAAGCACGTGTTGGTGCAGAGATCCAGCATGTTTTCTCTGTGTGTGTACATTAGAGCTGAATTATACATGAGATACTTACATTCAGTTACATACTTTTAGTGCTCATGTAAATTTTATTTTATTTATTTATTCATTTTATTATTTTTTTATACCATTTTATTCTGTAGTATCGACCATTGAAAAGCCTTTATTAGAATTCTCTTATTGATCATGCTAATTTAATTTAATTTAATATTAGTTTAGTTAGTTTTATTTTAGTTAAGTTTAGATTATGATGTCAGTTTTATTAGTAGGTGAGACTAACTCATTCATCAACAGTGAATCGCTCGTGAAACACAGGATGCGTTTAATGCATTTTCATCTGTATGTGTAATTCATCAGAAACTCATTATATCTTGGCTGTGTTGTCGGAGGCCTGACAGGGGAGTTTTGGCTTGGCGTCGTGTGCTTTTCATCATGTTCAACTTTACTTGCTGATTCCTCATCGTCGTTCTTGTTTTTTTCGCAGCAGGGGGCCTTGATTTGATGTGAGTTCACTTCGCAGTTCATAAGCAGAAGATCTCAAATAAACAGGGCTGTTTCTTAGTCTGTGTGAGCAGAACCAAATGTCTGCTGGTTCTGAAGTAAATCAAGTCATGTTTTCTGCTCTGCTCACTTAGACAGTCGTAATGAACAAGCTCTGGGTGTAGTCAGATGGAGATGTGGTTTTATATAGAAAAGCCACTTTCAGGATGTAGTTTTGATGTTTGGGTCAAATTTTTTTTTAATGGTCCATTTGTTGAATTTAAGTTACATTGCATCTGCATGCCAACTAATTCTCATTAGATTATAAGTAGACTGTTAGATTGGGGTTGGGATTGGCTTAGGGTAGGTGAAAGTGTCTTATAGTCAGTTAAATGTCTGTTGAAGGAGCAATAACAACAGATATTAAAGAGACAATCTATTAATACTCAAGTAGACCATCAAAATAGTGGTACCATAAATTCAGTTTCAAGAGTTCACACTTAGAAATTGTTTGACAACTGTTAGCAATTTAGCAGGTTTGGCATGCTGTCCCGGGAGAGAACCCTGAGCTCGGACATAGTTGAGCCCAGGGCTCCCACCTGGTCCATAGAGCATGTGAGGGGAGTACGAAATTAGGTGGTTCTCGAGAGCTCCTCTGGTAAAGGGGGGAAAGGAGGAGAAGGGGTGGATGGGGGGTTCCTTCGGAAAACAAAGTTAAGGGAGTAGTTCTAACTAGGCTATTTATAGTGATTTTGGATCAGTCTGATTGGCTAGCTAATGTGTGTAGATGAGTGGCCAGCTGCAGTCAATCATATCACGTGCTCCTTTCGAAATTAGTTTGTGAAACTTCACTTAAAGATATGAAATGTATCTGATTGTATGTCAGTGTTTGTGTATATGTGGAAAGATTATTTTATATAAAACTAATAATATAATATTTTTGTTGTTAATTTTATTGATGTACTTTGTTTATATATTTAAAATTTCATTAAAAATATGAAATATGAGGGTTTGTGTAAATGTGGTATAATATTATTGTACATTATATACATGAATATAAATATAGAATAAACATATAAATTTTTTAATTTCAAATTTATTAGAATAGCTATAAATGCTTTGCAGTATTTTACAGAATTATGTATGTTTATGTATATATATATATATATATATATATATATATATATATATATATATATATATATATATATATATATATATATATGTATATATATATATATATATATATATATATATATATATATATGTGTATATATATATATATATATATATATATATATATATATATATATATATATATATATATATATATATATATATATATGTATATATATATATATATATATATATATATATATATATATATATATATATATATATATATGTATATATATATATATATATATATATATATATATATATATATATATATATATATATATATATATATATATATCCATCCTTCCAGCCGCAACCCATCTCTGGGAAACATTCATACACACTCATACACTACGGACAATTTAGCCTACCCAATTCACCTGTACCGCATGTCTTTGGACTGTGGGGGAAACCAGAGCACCCAAAGGAAACCCACTCTAATGCAAGTAAAACTAGCAAACTCCACTCAGAAACGCCAACTGACCCAGCCGAGGCCCGAACCAGCGACCTTCTTGCTGTTAGGAAACAGCACTACCTGCTGCTCCACTGCGTCGCCCCTGTGTATATACTATTTGTGCGCATGTGCGTGTATACGAGTAGCTGTGTGATTTGGCTGTATATCAGCACTGGTGGGTGGCGTGTGTTGGCTCAAGGCCATAGGCCGAGTGCTTTAGTCTCCTACCAGGGACAAAATACAGCCGTATTGCACTGCTCCTACTGTGATATTGCATTTATACAACAATTCGACCGCATAATTGTGTGTATAAAAAAGAAAATCAAACACTGAGAGTCTCAAAATCTCTTTTGTAAAAGGAACTACTTTCATTCACATCTCCAGCTGATAGTCAGAATAGCAGAAACCATCGCTAATTCACCAGCGTCACTTTAGAGCTAGTATTTGAATGATTCTCTAGCGTGATGTCTAAAGTGATGACAAAACAGGTGATTTTGATGAGGCTAAAAGCCATCAGTCTACAGAAATTACCAAGTATTTCTCTGTTGCAATTGGGAGATTACAATAATTAACTCGAAAAAAGCCAGAGCAAGGCAAACACTACCAGATCACTATGGTATAAATACAGCACTACAACATATAAAAGAGAGAGATCGACTTCGAATGTCACCTAAGTGTTCTTAAATTATTTGTTCTGCTGTAGTTTAATACGTTCGCTAAAAATGTTGTTTTTCCTCCCCTAAAAGCTTATTATGTGGTCTGCGTTGCCATCTTGTGGCAGAACGTGAACCGTCTTTAGTTTGCTCAGTATGACACGCTGGCTGCCAAGGCACTAAATCTCCGAAATTATAAATATTTAAAAAATAGGCACTACCCTTATAAATAAACTGCATAGCTGCAATCTAAACAACTACATTCTCAACTAAAAAAGCCTTAAAAGTACATTATGTTATCAAACAGCAGCAATATTTTTCAAGCTGTAGTGTTCTGCTTGCCACTCGTGTGGGCGGAGTGATGCACAAGAGTGAAGAGGCTGTATGAGTGTTGATATTATTGTAATATCTCACTGCTATCAGCCGATCAGATTCGAGAACCAGACAGAACTGTTGTGTACATGTATTATTTATATATAGAAATGAATATAAATATAGAATCAACACTTTTAATTTATTTTAATTTTATTCATTATACAAATTAATATGAATATGGAATGGGCATGTTTAATTTAATAACATTTTTAATTATATTTTATTTTATTCATTAGCTCACACTGTAGTATGCTTAACAGCTCTATCTCTTTGCTTGTACAGTATTTTACAGCATCATATAAAAAATATAATGTCAGTATGTGTAGCTTTAAATAGGGCATATCAGATGCTCCCTTAAGAGTGCACACTTTAAGTTCTCCACCCTTGGGCTTCAGCAGGGCCAGGGATTTTTCATTTTCAACATGTATTTAGTGTGTCTTTGCACACTGATGTATTTGAGCTTGTTTCTCAGATTTTGTCAGTCCTCCCTCAGCGTAGTCTTTTTCCTGCATGAGTGGATCACAGATGGAGGAGGTGGAGGAGGAGATGATGAGGTGTTTACTATTGAGGTGCTCACAGAAAACCCAGCCTGTACTTTGAGCTCCTCAAACCTGTTTGCAATTATGCCTAAAGGAATAGAGAATACAGAGTGCCGGATTGAACCTCCTACACCAGCCTCTGAGATTCTCTTAAGGGAATAGTTGACATATATTCAGGGATTGACATTTTTGATCACCAGCCACTGTGGCTAGTAGATTTCCAACATTACTAGCCACTCGCCATTTTTACTAGCCACACTTTTCTTGTTGGGAAATATATTTTATATGGATAAATTTGACTTGAATATGGTAAAATGACTTAATTTAGATGTTGTGTTATGTCCACATGCCTTCTCATTCATTTAACTTCCTTACTTCTGTATTGTGTATTAGCTTGCTCAGTGTGCATGAGCAAATGGGTTGTCGCAATGCAATCAGTTTTTATTTCACAGGACTTTTCATGGGTCAAAATTAAGGATTTACCAAATTGATCTCTGACCACATCAAATAAGTATTTCTTAGCCACAATTTTTAATGTGTCAAACAAGGAAAATATAGCGGTGTAGGTGCACTTTTTAATTCAATAAAACCTTTCTCTAAAAAAAAAAAAAAAAAAAAAAAAAAAAAAATATATATATATATATATATATATATATATATATATATATATATATATATATATATATATATAAATATATATATTTAAAAAATCTAATTATTGTCATGCATCTAAAATATGCACAGTAATCTGTCCTGGCTAAAAGTCCCAGATCACCAGCTAACTACACATAAACATGGAGTAATCTCCCATTAAAGCAATGTTATTGTAAAAAAATAATAATAATTAAAGCATATTAACAAAAATAGAAAACAAAACAGATGAAAAAATAAAAAGAAAGCAGGTGAAACATATCATGTTTAATAGTAATAGGATGATCACGTGCACATGGTTAATATAGGCCTGTTAATAATCTGTTCAAAGAATAATTGAAGTGAAAGCAGTGACCGCTGCTGCTTACAAAAGAATGTGTATTATTTTATTTTAATCTTGAGTTCTTGAAAGCAGCAGGACTGTGGGTGCACGATCATTGCTCTTAATCCAGTCTATTTCAAAGGGAACCGATCGCACCAGTTGCACTTCCTCTTGTCATGGCTTTTAAACAGTAGCGCACATCACATCACAGCGCGAGTGATCATCCTCTCGTTCGGTATTTATATGTTCACTTTTGTTCGTGGGCGAACACAGTTATTTTTGTCAGTCGTGCTGCTTCTCGACTCTAAGATCACATTTGCACGAATATTGGGCCATCTCTATTGTGGAACCCTGCTTTTAAGAAAACTACAATTAAAAATTATTTCCAACCAGCCAAAGTGGCTAGTGGAGGTGTCTGTCTTACCCACCACAGCTGAAATCTACCCGCATTTGGCGGGTTGGCGGGTGTTAATGTAAAGCCCTGCATACTGTATATTGCATAAAAATAGCTTTTCTTAGTTTTTGTCTTGTTTCTTGTCCAAATATCTAAACATCAAGAAGCATTTTCTAGACAAGCTAAAAATATTGTCTTGTTTTCTGAAATAATAGTAAGAATTCATAAATTTCCTTAAAACAAGCAAAATAATCTGCCAATCTCGGGTGAGTAAAACCATTTAGTTTTTGCTTTGAAATAAGATTATTTAGGTTACCCCATTGGCAAATTATTTTGCTTGTTTTAAAGGAAAAATTACCTAATTTTGACATTATTTCTGAAAACAAGACATTTTTTCACTGTTTAGAACAGTCTTTCCCAAAGTGGGGGTTGGGACCTCCTGGGGGGTCGTGGGACAATGTGGAAGGGGGATCGCTTGGTCATAGGGTTGTGCGATGTGGGGATAATATCTAATTGCAATTTTTTTTTTTACAGATATTGTGATTTTTGTTTGATTTGCGATTTAATTGTGTAGTTAAGCTTCAGCTTAGTAATCTGTATTATAGCTTCCTACTGCTAAAATGCAGTGAGTGTTAGTTAAGTAAAGGAACTGAAAAGTTACCTTAACATTTAATCAAATTATTCACTCAATTTTCTCTAGTGCAAAAAGTAAGCACAAATAAATTTACCTTACCTTTCTGTAAAGAAGTTCAACTTAAATTAGGGAGATAGTGTAGCTTATTATAAAAACAACAACAACAAAAATATAAAACTACAAAACACTCAGCAAAAAACAAAATAACTATCGCAGATGCTACACAAAATATTACAACATTCAACGTACAGCTGTGGAACTGCAAAATGGCAAAAATATGCATAAGATGGAAGTGTAGATCTCCTATCCAGCATTTGGATGAGGTTTTTAAATCCCTCTTTGCTCACTGCATTAAAAGGCACTGTGTCCTTAGTGAGGTAGTGCGATCTGATGTTAGTTATCTCCACGGGCCTCATGTATCAACGCTGCGTACGCACAAAAACTTTGCATACGCCAGGTTTCACGCTCAGAATCGCTCACGTTTGGATTTACTAACAATGAACTGAACGTGGGAATGTGCGCAGCTTCACGGCAGCTTTCTGGCAGGCGTACGCACATTTTTTGTGCGTGTGTGTTTTATTTCCATTGGCGACTCCTAGAGGCAGTTGTGTTAAATTCCTCTCTACAAAGTGTCTGAGCCGTGCAATGGCAGCTGTATGAGACGGGTTCATCTAGCAGGTATATAAGGTTTCCATACCATACATTTGACCAGCTAAACATTAAAGCACAATTTGCAGCAGTCGCCTGTTTTTCCAATGTTATCTGAGCAATCTACTGCACGCACAATGCTATTCGCATAATTGTATAATTCGCATGCGTGAATCAGAAACATTTCCATTCAATAAATGTGCAAATAAAATATGATGCACAGACTTATTAATGATTCCTACTTGTCCTTCTCGTGATAAATAGTTGGCAAAATCTGATATGTAGTGGGGAAAAAAGAAGAAAGAGTTCATCAGACGCTGGATTCGAACCGAGTTCATTCTCGAACGTGTCAAAACATGATATCCTGCGTCTTACAAGCTGCGCCACTGAGACTACTAAGAATTCTGCAACATTTTGCAGCTATAAATCACACTATTTCTTTTTTAATTCACTCGGTGCGATGTTCAGACCCAACTGTGTTAACTGCATCAGCTAATCTCTCCCACTCTATTTTTTTCTTTTGTTGTTAATTCCAGAGAACAAACTTCCAAATAACACCGCTTTTCTCCGGTCTACCTCCGAAAGCAGCACCTCCATTTCACATTCGGTTTAAAGTTTCTCTTTTTGCTTGATTTTGCCATTGCTTTTTCGTTGGGTTTAGCCATTAGCATAGTCATTAGCATATTCATACGGGAGAGGAGGCAGGGAGGGGTTTTGTGCTCGTGCATGTTGCGCTCAGTTTCACGTTCATTCGGATGTACAAAAGAATATGCGTGAGATTCGGCGTACGCAGTGTTTCATACATCTGAATTTTTTTCTGCGTACGCACATTTACAGCTTTGTGCGTACGCAATGTTTTAGTATGATTTCCACGCAAGTCTTCGTACATGAGGCCCCTGGTGCCTATGTGGTGTTTTTTTAATGCCTTGTAACAGCTGGCGACACAGTGGCACAGTAGGTAGTGCTGTCACCTCACAGCAAGAAGGTTGCTGGTTCGAGCCTGGACTGGGTCAGTTGGCATTTCTGTGTGGAGTTTGCATTTTCTCCCTGCGTTCGCATTGGTTTCCTCCGGGTGCTCCGGTTTTCCCCACAGTCCAAAGACATGCGGTACAGGTGAATTGTCCTTTGTGTATGTGTGTGAATGAGTGTGTATGGATGCATAAAACATGTCCTGGATAAGTTGGCGGTTCATTCCGCTGTGGCGACCCCGGATTAATAAAGGGGCTGAGCCGAAAAGAAAATGAATGAATGAATGAATGTTGCTAGCTACTAGATTAAGTGTCAGTGGCAATACTTTCGGTTGACTTTTTAGCAAGACACTCCTCATAGACGCCTGTGGTGCTTTTTCAGGTGCTGGTTTTTGTATTCCCTCATGCTGTGACAACAATTCTGTGACCACTCTTACAAAATGCCTGTTTTTGTTTGGTGTCTGTTACTTTGAAACCAAAATATTCCCATCTTGTATTAGCTATGTTTTTCTTTTATATAAATTTGTCTATTAATGTTTCTGAAGTGGCAGACGCCATCATCCCACTTGTCCGCGCTTTCCTGTTTGTTTATTTTATTGTAGGCGTTCCACATAGTTTGGTTGCACAATTTTGATTGGGCAGAACGAAAGTCTGCTCACTCAGTTGGCTAGTAAGGCTGTCAGACACAGACGGCAGTCACGCATTTTCTCTGGGTGGGGGAAATTAAGTGATTTATATTTCATATTGCAGCCTCTTGCGATTTAGCTAATTGCAATGTTTCAAATCGTGATTTGATCCGATTTCAATTAATTGCACAGCTCCAATTGTTTTTTTTTAAATACATTTAATTTGATTAAACTATTAAAATGACCAAATTTTATCCAAAACCTACAGAAAAGTTATATAGTTTCATTAAACAACATACAAATAAAAAACATCTGTCTTTTGTTTTTTATTCTTCTATTGTAGTGCGACTCCTGGGGTGTTTCTGTTAGATTAACCATACAGATTTTACGGCACCATGTTAAACTTTGACCTTTACGGCACTCGCATACATTAAAAATAAATATTATTAAATCATACACAAGTAAACACTGAGGATGCTCTCCAAGTGGCGGTCTCCAAAATTAAACCAACAATAGAATTGTGCTGTAAACCAGTCCTATTAGATGTGGTTAATATTAAGTTAAACAAATGACCAATAAAAAGGTAAATGGTTGTTAGACTGGTGTCAGTATGCTTGTGGTTATATAGGGCTATTGGTGTGTGTGTGTGTGCAGAAATTTGTGCAACACTTCTATCTTTATAACCACCTCCAAGGATAGTGGGGGTCACTGGAATTGTTATTTTTGGGGTCACGGCTGAAAAGTTTGGGAACCTCTGGTCTAGAAAATGCTTCTTGATTTAAAAACTTTTAGATATTTGGACTAGAAACAAGACAACAACTCAGTAAGAAACACTTTTTTTTTGTAGCTGTGTAAACGTGACATTTTTGTTTCATATTAAACAGAAGTCCTACATTGTTTAAAATGCTGGGTTCCCCATGTTGTCCCAATATAATATGCACAAATGTAAGTGGACTGAACATTAAACAATTAAATTGTCTCAAAAAACTTAAGAGTGTGTTGTTTATGTAGTTTGAACAAGCAGAAATGAGGTCATTTTTTTAAACGTTTGGTATTTCAAGCGAGTTTAAAGCATTCAGGCACAAAATAATTAGTCATTTATATATTACTTCCTACACACAGACTATACTTGGCCGGGCCACCCGGGTATATTGACGGCCACCCAAATATATTTATTGATCTGCTTTTTTACTATTATTATCATCCTTTTACTCTTTTTTTTGTATCCGCTCAATATAAACAAGCATTCACAATTGTTTAAGTAGCGGAATATCTTCTCTCCTTTACCTGTATCATACTGCTCGTTCTGTGTGTGTGAGACAGACAGTCTCAAGTGCTTTACAGACCCGAAGAGACCTGCATCTTTTTGAGTCCGGCTGCCTTTTCTAAATTTACTAAAATGCTGGGATTTGGTTTTGCTTTCGTTTTCTAAGCTGTCATTATTTTTATGCGCACTTATAGTAAATATTTAATTCTTTAATCCATCCGACTCAGAAAAACTTTGCTAAATATTTGGGAAGGACGAAATTACATCTAAATTGGCTGCAGAATATTTGTACACCATTAGAAATAGGTAATCAACTTGTTTGTCTTCTAAAAATCTACACGTTTTATTCTTATAATTATTATATATATATATTTTTTATTCCTTTTTCTGTCATTAATTTCTCATTTGCTGTATATTTTTATTAATTTGATTGTTAACATATTATATATTTTATACATTTAAGGGCGTACTTACACTACTACAGTTATCCCCCTCCCGTCTCCCCCGACAGCCCGCACTCACATTGCATTCGATCCTGAGCACACTTACGTCATTGATGATGCGCAGTTTATTAAGTGCTCTCACTCAGCACAGTGGAGATTTCTTTACTTATATTGTTTTAGTCGTTTGGGATGTAGTGACACGCAGTCAAATATTTTGCCGGACAGATCAGCCACTTTTGACTCTTATAAACAATCATAAAGTCCTCATACTGCAGGAATTAGGAGGTTTGTTGTAGGTGCAGCTGTCATGCAGTGAGGGGTTTGCATCTTTAATAAACTACGACAGTTTGTGTTCATTGAACAGTAAGAATGATTAATAAATCTACATCAAACAGTCCCTTAAGTCACGTCTCATCTTCAGTTTCGGGCTCAGGCACGTTTTGCACTCATACTGAACCGCACTCTGGCACACCTCTTCCAACCGGGCCAGGGCCGGCCAAGTGAACCATGCCTGAGCCTGATTCAAAGCACTCACACTTATCAAACGATCCGGGAAACGGCCCTGGGCACAGTTCGGATAGCATAGTGTGAGTACGCCCTGAAATTATTTATTTATTTATTTTAACAGTCTTTTTTTTACTTTAACCCATGGGTCACCAATCTCGGTCCTGGAGGGCAGGTGTCCCTGCAGGGTTTAGCTCCAACTTGCCTCAACACACCTGCCTGGATGTTTCAAGTATACCTAGTAAGACCTTGATTAGCTAGTTTAGGTGTGTTTGATTAGGGTTGGAGCTAAAATCTGTAGGACACCGGCCCTCCAGGAACAAGTTTGGTGATCCCTGCTTTAACCTATTGAAAAAAAAAAGTTAAAAACAAATAATAATAAAGATACAAAAAAAAAACAACAACAAACAAACAAAAAAAAAACAAGTTTGTCAAATATGGTTAACTATTTCTGTGATGTGGGTAAAAGGTGTGTTTTAATCTGGCCACCACTGCGCGGATCTTTCAAACCTGTGGGAAGAACCGTATATATATTAAGAAAAGTTACTGTTAGCCAGGTTACAGATTTTTTACTGTAGCATTTTTCCTGTTTAAATTATGGTCATTTTTAACAGTGTATATGTGGTGGGATACTGCGGTAAACCAAAAAGAGAGTAATGCCTCCACAAACCACTAAGAGGGTTCAGAGCAGTCATGAATAAAACAAGTCCATCATTACTTACTTTCCTCTCTCTGCATGAGAAAAGAAGGGTCAGAATGTGACCTTTTCCTCGAGTGTGGGATGGTCACCTGCTTTTCATTTAGGGGGGAAAAAATCTCCTTAGGCATTCCAGATTCTCTCTTCAGTTTCCCTCTTCCTGGATCTAACCTGAAAGCATTTGATTTCAAAGAGGAGGCTCCGGATGAGGAAAATACTCAAAGTTAGTGTGTTTCAGGGCGTTTGTACAATTTGTTGCTCTCGGTTCATTTGGTCTGGACCACAACAGAAAATAATATCAGTCACAGTTGTTTTAAAGTCTGTGTGAAATCAAAATGTACAGTTTATTTTGTTAGTACACATTGTTGTTCTTTAGGTAAACAATTAATCGGTGCAAGCTAATCTATTGAATAAAAAAAATGTTTTGGTAATCTTCAATAAAGTCTGAGCATTTGCTCATGCGTTTGGAGGAGCAGTTCTTCTCTAATCATGTCAGTTTGATGGCTTCAGCCACAATATTCTTCCCCACTCTTAGTATATGAGGAATGTGCAAATAAAAAGCCTCGCCTCTATTTCATAATACATTTCAGTTGGAAGTACATCAGTATACTAAAATAAAAGTCTCAGCAACTTTCATTTCACGCAGACTGTAACCTTTTCACATATACATTTTAAATTCTTCAACTGACTTCCCTGAGTGTTTTCTTTCTGTGACCATTATTATAATGAATCACTTTTATATGTCCTTGCCAGTGCTTCTGTTTTTTTTCTTGTTATGCAATGGAGAGATTAGAGCTGGTGTATTTACAACACAACAAATCAGTGACAAATATATACTTAATACTCAACTATACACAACCTAAGACAGACTATACAAGTACTTTTACATAAAACAGAACAGTATTGTGCAAGATATAGTGCAAAAGATGTATTGTACGGTTGAAGAAACAAGATTGTGTGGTCCATTCACAAGTAAACATTGTTTTCCTTATTGCGTCCTTGTAAGATGGAGTTTAAGTAAAGTGTTTTGTCCATATAGAGAGAAGACGGGTCTATGGGTTGGTTTGTCAAGTCCACTCACTTGTGTGAGGCGCTCTCAGAAATGTACAATGTGTTTAAGAGATACGGAGTGATTGTAAAAAAGAAGGGTCTGGTACAAGTGAGATGAAACAGGGAGTTTTCTACAGGTGTCAAGCCCACTCACCTGATTTGCATAATGCATTGAGGTTTTTCGTGTGGTGTGGTGTGGTGTGCTGGGAGGATAGGAGAGGGCTATTGGGAGGGCTATCCTGGTTTTGGGAGTTGGGATTGTGGATAATATTTCAGAGTGGGATAAAATGATGGAGAGTTGAGGGCTCTAACAGCTTGTGTAACTAAGTGTATTAAAGATGTAAAATACTGATGACCAACGAATTTCTTTGATTAAATATTGACAAAACAGAGGTATTACTTATTGGTCTAAAATCCTGTACTCATCAGAACTCGGCCTGCAATTAGAGGGATATAATGTTAGTTTTAGTTTCACTGCCAAATATCTGGGTGTTAAATCATAGAGCAACTTAACTTTTGAAAACCATAACTCCCATGTCCCAAAACAGCCTTCATTCATTTCAGAAATATCATTAAGCTAAGAATCATGCTGTCAATCTGAAATGCAGAAAAGCTAGTTCATGCTTTTATGAGCTCTAGATTAGATTACTGTAATGTTTGCTGGTTGCTGTTTGCTGGTTGTAATGCATTCGCTATTAATAAACTTCAATTAGTGCAAAGTGCAGGTGCCAGAGATCATACCAGGTCAAGAAAATTTGACCATATCACCCCAATTTTATCTTCCTAGCTTTTGCTGCCTGTTAAGTTCTATACTAATTAAAAACATGGCTTCTTACCAATAAGACTTTAAATTGTCTAGCCTCTGTTTATCTAACCTATCTATCTAATTCTGTCTGACTATAATCCCACCTTCTCTTGAAGATCTCAAAACTCAGGGCTTCTGGTAGTACCCATCATAACAAAGTCCACTAAAGGAGGTTGAGCCTTCTCATATATGGCTTCTAAACTCTGGAATAGCCTAACAGGATAGTTAATTTGAACTCTGCTATGCAATCTTTCACATTACATGCAAATAAATAATGTGCATTGTGCAAATAAATAATGAACATCAGCTATGCTAATTCTTTTCTTCGCTCTCTTTAAAAACAAGAACATTTTCAAGACTAAACACCCATGATTAGATCAGAACAATGCATCCAACTCTATTACACAATAATAATGCTGCACTTTAAGATCTCAAAACTCAGGGCTTTTGGTAACACTCATCATAACAAAGTCCACTAAAGGAGGTCGAGCCTTCTCATTTATGGCACCTAAACACTAGAACAGCCTAACAGCGTAGTTAAGTTCAAATCTCCAATGCATTTTTTCACATTATATTGACATATCTTGTGCAAATAAATGATGAACAGCAGCTATGCTAATTCTTTTTTTTGCTTTCTATAGAAACAAGAGCATTTTCAAGACTAAACACATGATCATGATCAGAACAATGCATCCAACTCTATTACACAATCAAAATGCTACTCTTTAAGATCTCAAAACTCAGGGTTTTTGCTAGTACTTGTCATAACAAAGTCCACTAAAGGAGGTCAAGCCTTTTTGTAAATGACTCCTAAACTCTGGAATAGCCTAACAGCATAGTTATTTTTAACTCTCCAATACATTCTTTCCCATTACAATAATTTCTCTTGTGGAAATAATTGGTGAACAGCGGCTATGCTAATTCTTTTCTTGTTTTTTTTTTTATAAACAAGAGCATTTTCAAGACTAAACACACATGATTAGATCAGAATAATGCATCAAACTCTATTACACAATAAAAATGCTGCACTTTAAGATCTCAAAACTCAGGGCTTTTGGTGGTACTCGTCATAACAATGTCCACTAAAGGAGGTCGAGCCTTCTTGTATATGACTCCTACACTCTGGAATAGTCTAACAGCATAGTTGATTTCAACTTATAACTTAAACTTCAATAATTTCTCTTGTGGAAATAAATGGTGAACAGCGGCTATGCTAATTCTTTTCTTGTTTTTTTTATAAACAAGAGCATTTTCAAGACTAAACATACATGATTAGATCAGAATAATGCATCAAACTCTATTACATAATAAAAATGGTATTTCATGACAAGATCATGCTGTAGTTCAGAAGAAGTGTATCTCCAACACAGCCATGTAAGGCAGCTCTGGAAATGCATTTATCACAGTGTAAGACAATCAGATCTTGGCCTGAGTGCATGTTTTCCTGAGTCCATCAGAACCTGTGTTTATCAAAGCCAAATAAAGTTGTGTTTCACAGGCCTCTCTGACATGAATCCTCATGAAAATAAATATGGCAGATTGAGCAATTCAGAAAAATAAATGAGGGCTATTAGATTCTTGAGCGTCTGTACAGAGCGAAACAGAGTTCACTGCCGGTAATTTACATCTCTTTGTTGAAAGTACAGCGTGCCACCTTAAATTGTGCCAATTACAATGATTCACACTGGGCTCTAAAGCAACGATAATGAAAATAATACCAGATCTGCGCCAGCAATCGGACGCACAACTATAAATCACACAGACTTTCACATACTGTCCAACAGACTCATAAGAGGCTCGTGACTGCCAGGCTTTCATGAAATAGTCCACCTTAAAATGTGAAATGTACTCTCATGTCTCTCCAAACCACTTTGCTATTATTTTTATAGTGCTTATGATTTGTTTTACCTTTTGAAGACAAAGGAAGATCTATTAAGAAGTATTTTATGCACCGTCTGCCATTTAAAGAATGTCAAATTCCAAAAAGGATGAACAAAAACACCATAAATGCAGGCATGAAACCATCAAATCAACAGAATAAGGATTTTCTGTGAATAACAGCTTAATACAACTGTAGGAATACCAGTGAAGTGACTTTTTTTCTTCTTTAAATGATAAAATGATTTCAAAGCACCAGCAGTATACTTCAAAAAGGATTTTTGATTGGAATCGTACTAAATAAAAGCATATTTAAAATGATAAAAAGTAAAATAAATAAATAAATAAATAAATAAATAAACCTCAAAAATTATTTAATTAAAAACCTAATAAAATACATTTTAAAAATGCTTTTTATACAAAAAAAAAAAAAAAAAAATTTGGACAGCAATACCACTAAATAAAAGTTTGAAATACATTTAAAACTAAAAACTAATTAAAGTTAGGGGTCCACCGATATGAATTTTTGGGCCGTTATTGTTAACCAATAACTCTTTAGATTTGGAGGCCAAAAACTGATATATATATATATATATATATATATATATATATATATATATATATATATATATATATATATATATATAGAGAGGCCAATAAATATAAATAAACCCAACAAGTTGTTTAGCATGTGTGCATCGCTGCTTTTAACGATTTAAGGCGATTTAAACCAAAATACACAATGACACACTATTAAACATACCTACAGTGATACAAAATATGGTTACTTACTGAGTTATTAATGCAAAGCAATACCACACAAAGAAAGCACGGACTTTGAAGGAATAAAAATGTAAGGAAATAGTTATATCCGTTATAGTGCACTAGACAAGTCTGAACTACGAGGCAGGCAGTTCTGTACTATTACTGTATATGATCTATCGGCTTAAAGATATCAGCCTAATTTTGATATTGGATCGATAACAATAACATTAAAAATAGCATTTATCGGCCGATAACGATATGGCCGCCGATATATCAAGCATCCCTAATAAAAATAAAACAAAACCAATAAACAATTATCAAAAAATAATATAAAAATTAAATTAAACTAAATTTTATTTTATTTTATTTTATTTTATTTTATTTTATAGCTGAGCACTAACAGTATATTTAAAGGGATTTTTGATGGCAAAACCACAAAATAAAAGTTTTAATATATTTAAAACAAGAAAAAGTAATAAAAAATAAACAAAACAATTAAAAAATAAACAAAACAATTAAGTAATTACAAAAAAAGTTAAATCTAAAGTTAAAAAAATTACCTTAGCTCTAACAGTATCCAAAAAAAGTACAAATTTTAATTAAGTTTAATTATCAGTATACTAACAGAACAGTATACTAAAACTTATGTTTGATAACAATACCACAAAGTAAAAGTTTTTTAATATATTTAAAACAATAAAAAAGTAAAAAAAAAATTAACAAAACAAATAAATAATTACAAAAGAGTTGGATTGTATAAAAATAAATTCAATACTAACTAATAGTATTCAAAAATGTATTTTTGATTGCAGTACCACTAAATAAAAGATTAGAGTATATTTAAAACAGTAAAAATGCAATGCAGCTACATTAATTTAATAAAATAAAATTAAATTGATGAGCACTAACAGTATACTAGAAAGGATTTTTTGATAACAATGCCACTAAATAAAGGTTTGTAATATATTTAAAACAATATAAAGTAATAAAAATAGACAAATCAAATAAATATTTAAAAAAGTTAAATAATATAAAATTAAATTAAATGCCTGAGCACTGACAATATCCAAAAAAAAAAAAAAAAGATTTTTGATAGCAATACCATTAATTTTTTGGAGCATATTTAAAACAATAAATGAGCATATTTAAAAAATGAAACATAATAAAAAAAATATGTTAAATTAAATTAAATTAAATTAAATTACTGATCACTAACAGGATACAATTTTTTTTTTTTTGATAACAATGCCACTAAATACAGGTTTGGAATATATTTAAAACAATAAAAGTAGCAAAAATAAACTAAATAAATAAGTAATTACAAAATAAATAAGTAAATAAATAATAATATTAAATATTATGTAATTACATTAAATTAAATACCTGAGCTCTATAGCAGTATTCATTTTTTTTATGGCCACTAAATACATTTTCAATGCTACTAAATAAAAGATTGGACTATAGTTAAAAAAAAAAAAACAGAAACAAATAAATAATAAAACAATTAATTAAAATAAATGTAAATAAAAAACAATTAATTTAAAAAGATAAAAAAAATATTTAAAAAAAGATAAAAATAAATAATAAAAATTTAATTAAATTTAATTAAAGTAAAACTAAATAAATTAAATTCCTTAGCACTAGCAGTATTCTAAAAGGGAGTTTAATCATGATACAGTTAAACAGAATTTACTTTTAAGTACACTTAAAACAATTACATTTTTTAAATAAAATTAGAAATAAAATGTCTGTCAAACTAATAATCAAACGATACTGATAACACTGGTGTGGATCAACATGTACACTTGAAAAAAAAAAAACTGTAAAAATCAAGAAAGGCTTCGTTTTGGGGTCAACCATCGCTTTAAGCATAGCACATCATAAACAGGCACCTGGTGGGACAGAGACAGATGCCCTAACATAGAAATGAGGTCACAAAATCTGAATCACATGAACTAATATAGGCCAGGCCAATGAAGAGACAACACTTGGTCATTCTTCAGCATCTAAAATAAGAGATCTGAACTGAGAGTCATATTCCTGATCTGAGATTCAAATAGAGATTTTAAATATACACAGTCTGACACTACGCTTTGGTGTATTCTATAATCAGCATGCAGTACTGTACATGTACAGTACTGTGCAAAAGTCCACCAGCTTTGGGAGCCTTAAGGCTTGTACACACCAGGACGCTTTTCATTTGCGTTTATCGTTAGCGTTTTTCGATACGTATTTCAGTATTCAAACCAAAGCGATTTTCACTGGCGTCGAGAAGAAAACTATGCAAAATCGCTCCTTGACGTTGGATGGCGCTTAATGAAAAACAGAAATACCCTGATGCACAGGGTGGCGCTACACAACTTTAAGCTTCTGACATCCCCTTGTAACACAGAAGAAGGAGAGAAAGTTGACACGGGCTGTTTCTCAATATGCGTTCTTCAGCGGTCTTGCGTCCTCGTGTTCTCGTGAAACGTCATCATCAGCTGCCCAAGTTCAGTTCCAATACTCAAGACCGCAAGTACGGAGGACGCGTGAAACTTCCCGGATGTGATCTTGATATCGAGGATGCACCGATGCAGACTTGAGCACCGAACTCGCTCTGGAAGTCCCAGAAGTCATTGCGGCTAGAGGTGGGAAGCGCAGCATTTAATTTAGATTTATTATTAAAGTTCAGAGATATCACTTATTTACCTCAGGAGTTTCCCTAAATGAAACGTTGAAAGTAAACATTAACATGAATATATTAATAAAGGAATAAACACATTAAGGGTGTTTGTTTGCTGAAATTTGTATTAAAATCTGTTTTATTCATATTGTGCAACATAGATTTATAATGTTTTTATGCAAAGTATATATTTTGAAAAGGGAAAAACAATAAATCGTTGTATGAATGCTGTAATGTTTAAATAATTTACCATTTAAAACACGTGAAGGTCACGTGACCATCAGGAAGAACACAGCATCTCAATTCTCAAAGGACGCGTTCTCTGCCCTCGCGGTCTCCTGAGTTCGTTCTTCCGAGGACACCTGGCAAGACCGGTCTCCAGAAGAACACAAGTCCGTTCTCTGCGTTCTTGGAATTGAGAAACAGCCACGCTTGTTGCACTTTGAATGGGTGAAGTCAGGTGTTGCCGTGCTGCATTGTGGATCCATCGGCAATGCTTCAGTGGCGTTGCTCACTACAGTAGTTTGGACTTTCTCATCTTTTCAAGCGTTGACTGAAGCGTCAGCCAATCAGATCGTTTGCAAATACCCCAGCTCAGACAGTAGCCAATTGCGGACTAATTTCATTGGCTGGCGCTGCAATGACGATCTTGTCAACCCCAACTTCAGACACGCCCTCTGTCAAGTGTTGACGCTGATGCCCTGTGTGAATGGGACGTTTAAGTTACTTGCGATTCTAACAAGCATGGATGGTTCAAGTAGGAGCTCCAGCTCTAGCGATGAAGATATGATTATTGTTCACCAGTCCAATAAGCAGCTCCACGCCTCTAGGCATCTTCTTCAATGTGCGCTCGTATTGACAGTTTTGCGCTTGAGCGCCTCCAAGTGCTGTTTACTGTAACTTCAGCAGCTCTGTGCATCTCAGTGCCAATCTGATTGGTGGAGAAGGCCAACAAGCATGAGGCGTTTCTTTAAAAAATGACACTTTTACGCCTGGTGTTTTGGTGTGCATGATCACATTGACGCCCTATATTTAGTCACAAG